>NW_027189151.1:617500-807522 GCF_040958095.1 Procambarus clarkii | reverse complement strand
TACGAAACCTCGCTCTATGATTTGAAGTTAAAATCCTCATATATGGTAAATAGTGACTTTTTAACGTTATTCATGTAGTTTGATATTACGAAATATATTCATTTTACCAATATTTCGATACTATTTCATGTAGTATCACGATATCTGATTGGCCTTCAAATCTCAGAATGTCGCATAATATTGCATTTTAAGCAAGTTTTCTTGCATTTTGTTTCGTACGAAAAATCATCGAATTTAACAATATTTTGACGTTTATCATCCCTTTTCTCTATGTGATTTAAACAAAATATCATCGAATTAGGCAATATTTTACCGTTTTCCACGTTTTTGTGAATTTTCAGTTTATGGGTAATAATTCATTATATATACGATAAAAATGATGCAAACACATAATTGATTAGATAATAACCTAAATACTTCATTTTCAATCAACTATTTGTTTCTCGTTAAAATACTGAGTAAGATATTGAAAAGGGGAGAAGTTCTGTTTTTTATTGCATATATCGACGTTTCAGCCGGATTAGAGCGGTTTTACGTGTACATCTTCCATCGGTAATATAAACGGAAAATCATGAACATTTTAGTTAATTCTAATGAAAACACATTGGTTTTATCATTTGTATTGGAAACAACATTGTCATGTCTTTTCTTGGATCTAAATAATACGAAACCTCGCTCTATGATTTGAAGTTAAAATCCTCAATATGGTAAAATAGTGACTTTTTAACGTTATTCATGTAGTTTGATATTACGAAAATATATTCATTTTTACCAATATTTCGATACTATTTCATGTAGTATCACGATATCTGATTTGGCCTTCAAATCTCAGAATGTCGCATAATTTGCATTTTAAGCAAGTTTTCTTGCATTTTGTTTCGTACGAAAAATCATCGAATTTAACAATATTTTGACGTTTATCATCCCCTTTTCCTCTATGTGATTTAAACACAAATATCATCGAATTAGGAAATATTTTTGCCGTTTTCCACGTTTTTGTGAATTTTCAGTTTATGGGTAATAATTCATTATATATACGATAAAAATGATGCAAACACATAATTGATTAGATAATAACCTTAAATACTTCATTTTCAATACACTATTTGTTTCTCGTTAAAATACTGAGTAAGATATTGAAAAGGGGAGAAGTTCTTTTTTTATTGCATATATCGACGTTTCAGCCGGATTAGAGCGGTTTTACGTGTACATCTTCCATCGGTAATATAAACGGAAAATCATGAAATTTTAGTTAATTCTAATGAAAACACATTGGTTTTATCATTTGTATTGGAAACAACATTGTCATGTCTTTTCTTTGATCTAAATAATACGAAACCTCGTTCTATGATTTGAAGTTAAAATCCTCAAATACGGTAAAATAGTGACTTTTTAACGTTATTCATGTAGTTTGATATTACGAAAATATATTCATTTTTACCAATATTTCGATACTATTTCATGTAGTATCACGATATCTGATTTGGCCTTCAAATCTCAGAATGTCGCATAATATTGCATTTTATGCAAGTTTTCTTGCATTTTGTTTCTTACGAAAAATCATCGAATTTAACAATATTTTGACGTTTATCATCCCCTTTTCCTCTATGTGATTTAAACAAAATATCATCGAATTAGGAAATATTTTGCCGTTTTCCACGTTTTTGTGAATTTTCAGTTTATGGGTAATAATTCATTATATATACGATAAAAATGATGCAAACACATAATTGATTAGATAATAACCTTAAATACTTCATTTTCAATACACTATTTGTTTCTCGTTAAAATACTGAGTAAGATATTGAAAAAGGGAGAAGTTCTGTTTTTATTGCATATGTCGACGTTTCAGCCGGATTAGAGCGGTTTTTCGTGTACATCTTCCATCGGTAATATAAACGGAAAATCATGAACATTTTAGTTAATTCTAATGAAAACACTTTGGTTTTATCATTTGTATTGGAAACAACATTGTCATATGTCTTTTCTTGGATCTAAATAATACGAAACCTCGCTCTATGATTTGAAGTTAAAATCCTCAAATATGGTAAAATATTGACTTTTTAACGTTATTCATGTAGTTTGATATTACGAAAATATATTCATTTTTACCAATATTTCGATACTATTTCATGTAGTATCACGATATCTGATTTGGCCTTCAAATCTCAGAATGTCGCATAATATTGCATTTAAGCAAGTTTTCTTGCATTTTGTTTCGTACGAAAATCATCGAATTTAACAATATTTTGACGTTATCATCCCCTTTTCCTCTATGTGATTTAAACAAAATATCATCGAATTAGGCAATATTTTGCCGTTTTCCACGTTTTTGTGAATTTTCAGTTTATGGGTAATAATTCATTATATATACGATAAAAATGATGCAAACACATAATTGATTAGATAATGACCCTAAATACTTCATTTTCAATACACTACTTGTTTTCTCGTTAAAATACTGAGTAAGATATTGAAAAAGGGAGAAGTTCTGTTTTTATTGCATATGTCGACGTTTCAGCCGGATTAGAGCGGTTTTTCGTGTACATCTTCCATCGGTAATATAAACGGAAAATCATGAACATTTTAGTTAATTCTAATGAAAACACATTGGTTTTATCATTTGTATTGGAAACAACATTGTCATAAGTCTTTTCTTGGATCTAAATAATACGAAACCTCGCTCTATGATTTGAAGTTAAAATCCTCATATATGGTAAAATAGTGACTTTTTAACGTTATTCATGTAGTTTGATATTACGAAAATATATTCATTTTTACCAATATTTCGATACTATTTCATGTAGTATCCACGATATCTGATTTGGCCTTCAAATCTCAGAATGTCGCATGATATTGCATTTTAAGCAAGTTTTCTTGCATTTTGTTTCGTACGAAAAATCATCGAATTTAACAATATTTTGACGTTTATCATCCCCTTTTCCTCTATGTGATTTAAACAAAATATCATCGAATAAGGCAATATTTTGCCGTTTTCCACGTTTTTGTGAATTTTCAGTTTATGGGTAATAATTCATTATATATACGATAAAAATGATGCAAACACATAATTGATTAGATAATGACCCTAAATACTTCATTTTCAATACACTACTTGTTTCTCGTTAAAATACTGAGTAAGATATTGAAAAAGGGAGAAGTTCTGTTTTTATTGCATATGTCGACGTTTCAGCCGGATTAGAGCGGTTTTTCGTGTACATCTTCCATCGGTAATATAAACGGAAAATCATGAACATTTTAGTTAATTCTAATGAAAACACATTGGTTTTATCATTTGTATTGGAAACAACATTGTCATAAGTCTTTTCTTGGATCTAAATAATACGAAACCTCGCTCTATGATTTGAAGTTAAAATCCTCATATATGGTAAAATAGTGACTTTTTAACGTTATTCATGTAGTTTGATATTACGAAAATATATTCATTTTTACCAATATTTCGATACTATTTCATGTAGTATCACGATATCTGATTTGGCCTTCAAATCTCAGAATGTCGCATGATATTGCATTTTAAGCAAGTTTTCTTGCATTTTGTTTCGTACGAAAAATCATCGAATTTAACAATATTTTGACGTTTATCATCCCCTTTTCCTCTATGTGATTTAAACAAAATATCATCGAATAAGGCAATATTTTGCCGTTTTCCACGTTTTTGTGAATTTTCAGTTTATGGGTAATAATTCATTATATATACGATAAAAATGATGCAAACAAATAATTGATTAGATAATAACCTTAAATACTTCATTTTCAATCAACTATTTGTTTCTCATTAAAATACTGAGTAAGATATTGAAAAGGGGAGAAGTTCTGTTTTTATTGCATATATCGACGTTTCAGCCGGATTAGAGCGGTTTTTACGTGTACATCTTCCATCGGTAATATAAACGGAAAATCATGAACATTTTAGTTAATTCTAATGAAAACTCATTGGTTTTATCATTTGTATTGGAAACAACATTGTCATATGTCTTTTCTTGGATCTAAATAATACGAAACCTCGTTCTATGATTTGAAGTTAAAATCCTCAAATATGGTAAAATAGTGACTTTTTAAAGTTATTCATGTAGTTTGATATTACGAAAATATATTCATTTTTACCAATATTTCGATACTATTTCATGTAGTATCACGATATCTGATTTGGCCTTCAAATTTCAGAATGTCGCATAATATTGCATTTTAAGCAAGTTTTCTTGCATTTTGTTTCGTACGAAAAATCATCGAATTTAACAATATTTTGACGTTTATCATCCCCTTTTCCTCTATATGATTTAAACAAAATATCATCGAATTAGGCAATATTTTGCCGTTTTTCACGTTTTTTGTGAATTATCAGTTTATGGGTAATAATTCATTATATATACGATAAAAATGATGCAAACAAATAATTGATTAGATAATAACCTTAAATACTTCATTTTCAATCAACTATTTGTTTCTCATTAAAATACTGAGTAAGATATTGAAAAGGGGAGAAGTTCTGTTTTTATTGCATATATCGACGTTTCAGCCGGATTAGAGCGGTTTTACGTGTACATCTTCCATCGGTAATATAAACGGAAAATCATGAACATTTTAGTTAATTCTAATGAAAACTCATTGGTTTTATCATTTGTATTGGAAACAACATTGTCATATGTCTTTTCTTGGATCTAAATAATACGAAACCTCGTTCTATGATTTGAAGTTAAAATCCTCAAATATGGTAAAATAGTGACTTTTTAAAGTTATTCATGTAGTTTGATATTACGAAAATATATTCATTTTTACCAATATTTCGATACTATTTTATGTAGTATCACGATATCTGATTTGGCCTTCAAATCTCAGAATGTCGCATAATATTGCATTTTAAGCATGTTTTCTTGCATTTTGTTTCGTACGAAAAATCATCGAATTTAACAATATTTTGACGTTTATCATCCCCTTTTCCTCTATATGATTTAAACAAAATATCATCGAATTAGACAATATTTTGCCGTTTTTCACGTTTTTGTGAATTTTCAGTTTATGGGTAATAATTCATTATATATACGATAAAAATGATGCAAACACATAATTGATTAGATAATGACCCTAAATACTTCATTTTCAATACACTACTTGTTTCTCGTTAAAATACTGAGTAAGATATTGAAAAAGGGAGAAGTTCTGTTTTTATTGCATATGTCGACGTTTCAGCCGGATTAGAGCGGTTTTTCGTGTACATCTTCCATCGGTAATATAAACGGAAAATCATGAACATTTTAGTTAATTCTAATGAAAACACATTGGTTTTATCATTTGTATTGGAAACAACATTGTCATAAGTCTTTTCTTGGATCTAAATAATACGAAACCTCGCTCTATGATTTGAAGTTAAAATCCTCATATATGGTAAAATAGTGACTTTTTAACGTTATTCATGTAGTTTGATATTACGAAAATATATTCATTTTTACCAATATTTCGATACTATTTCATGTAGTATCACGATATCTGATTTGGCCTTCAAATCTCAGAATGTCGCATGATATTGCATTTTAAGCAAGTTTTCTTGCATTTTGTTTCGTACGAAAAATCATCGAATTTAACAATATTTTGACGTTTATCATCCCCTTTTCCTCTATGTGATTTAAACAAAATATCATCGAATAAGGCAATATTTTGCCGTTTTCCACGTTTTTGTGAATTTTCAGTTTATGGGTAATAATTCATTATATATACGATAAAAATGATGCAAACACATAATTGATTAGATAATGACCCTAAATACTTCATTTTCAATACACTACTTGTTTCTCGTTAAAATACTGAGTAAGATATTGAAAAAGGGAGAAGTTCTGTTTTTATTGCATATGTCGACGTTTCAGCCGGATTAGAGCGGTTTTTCGTGTACATCTTCCATCGGTAATATAAACGGAAAATCATGAACATTTTAGTTAATTCTAATGAAAACACATTGGTTTTATCATTTGTATTGGAAACAACATTGTCATAAGTCTTTTCTTGGATCTAAATAATACGAAACCTCGCTCTATGATTTGAAGTTAAAATCCTCATATATGGTAAAATAGTGACTTTTTAACGTTATTCATGTAGTTTGATATTACGAAAATATATTCATTTTTACCAATATTTCGATACTATTTCATGTAGTATCACGATATCTGATTTGGCCTTCAAATCTCAGAATGTCGCATGATATTGCATTTTAAGCAAGTTTTCTTGCATTTTGTTTCGTACGAAAAATCATCGAATTTAACAATATTTTGACGTTTATCATCCCCTTTTCCTCTATGTGATTTAAACAAAATATCATCGAATAAGGCAATATTTTGCCGTTTTCCACGTTTTTGTGAATTTTCAGTTTATGGGTAATAATTCATTATATATACGATAAAAATGATGCAAACAAATAATTGATTAGATAATAACCTTAAATACTTCATTTTCAATCAACTATTTGTTTCTCATTAAAATACTGAGTAAGATATTGAAAAGGGGAGAAGTTCTGTTTTTATTGCATATATCGACGTTTCAGCCGGATTAGAGCGGTTTTACGTGTACATCTTCCATCGGTAATATAAACGGAAAATCATGAACATTTTAGTTAATTCTAATGAAAACTCATTGGTTTTATCATTTGTATTGGAAACAACATTGTCATATGTCTTTTCTTGGATCTAAATAATACGAAACCTCGTTCTATGATTTGAAGTTAAAATCCTCAAATATGGTAAAATAGTGACTTTTTAAAGTTATTCATGTAGTTTGATATTACGAAAATATATTCATTTTTACCAATATTTCGATACTATTTCATGTAGTATCACGATATCTGATTTGGCCTTCAAATTTCAGAATGTCGCATAATATTGCATTTTAAGCAAGTTTTCTTGCATTTTGTTTCGTACGAAAAATCATCGAATTTAACAATATTTTGACGTTTATCATCCCCTTTTCCTCTATATGATTTAAACAAAATATCATCGAATTAGGCAATATTTTGCCGTTTTTCACGTTTTTGTGAATTATCAGTTTATGGGTAATAATTCATTATATATACGATAAAAATGATGCAAACAAATAATTGATTAGATAATAACCTTAAATACTTCATTTTCAATCAACTATTTGTTTCTCATTAAAATACTGAGTAAGATATTGAAAAGGGGAGAAGTTCTGTTTTTATTGCATATATCGACGTTTCAGCCGGATTAGAGCGGTTTTACGTGTACATCTTCCATCGGTAATATAAACGGAAAATCATGAACATTTTAGTTAATTCTAATGAAAACTCATTGGTTTTATCATTTGTATTGGAAACAACATTGTCATATGTCTTTTCTTGGATCTAAATAATACGAAACCTCGTTCTATGATTTGAAGTTAAAATCCTCAAATATGGTAAAATAGTGACTTTTTAAAGTTATTCATGTAGTTTGATATTACGAAAATATATTCATTTTTACCAATATTTCGATACTATTTTATGTAGTATCACGATATCTGATTTGGCCTTCAAATCTCAGAATGTCGCATAATATTGCATTTTAAGCATGTTTTCTTGCATTTTGTTTCGTACGAAAAATCATCGAATTTAACAATATTTTGACGTTTATCATCCCCTTTTCCTCTATATGATTTAAACAAAATATCATCGAATTAGACAATATTTTGCCGTTTTTCACGTTTTTGTGAATTTTCAGTTTATGGGTAATAATTCATTATATATACGATAAAAATGATGCAAACACATAATTGATTAGATAATAACCTTAAATACTTCATTTTCAATCAACTATTTGTTTCTCGTTAAAATACTGAGTAAGATATTGAAAAGAGGAGAAGTTCTGTTTTTATTGCATATATCGACGTTTCAGCCGGATTAGAGCGGTTTTACGTGTACATCTTCCATCGGTAATATAAACGGAAAATCATGAACATTTTAGTTATTTCAAATGAAAACACATTGGTTTTATCATTTGTATTGGAAACAACATTGTCATATGTCTTTTCTTGGATCTAAATAATACGAAACCTCGCTCTATGATTTGAAGTTAAAATCCTCAAATATGGTAAAATAGTGACTTTTTAACGTTATTCATGTAGTTTGATATTACGAAAATATATTCATTTTTACCAATATTTCGATACTATTTCATGTAGTATCACGATATCTGACTTGGCCTTCAAATCTTAGAATGTCGCATAATATTGCATTTTAAGCAAGTTTTCTTGCATTTTGTTTCGTACGAAAAATCATCGAATTTAACAATATTTTGACGTTTATCATCCCCTTTTCCTCTATGTGATTTAAACAAAATATCATCGAATTAGGCAATATTTTGCCGTTTTCCACTTTTTTGTGAATTTTCAGTTTATGGGTAATAATTCATTATATATACGATAAAAGTGATGCAAACACATAATTGATTAGATAATAACCTTAAATACTTCATTTTCAATCAACTATTTGTTTCTCGTTAAAATACTGAGTAAGATATTGAAAAGGGGAGAAGTTCTGTTTTTATTGCATATATCGACGTTTCAGCCGGATTAGAGCGGTTTTACGTTTACATCTTCCATCGGTAATATAAACGGAAAATCATGAACATTTTAGTTAATTCTAATGAAAACACATTGGTTTTATCATTTGTATTGGAAACAACATTATCATACGTCTTTTCTTGGATCTAAATAATACGAAACCTCGCTCTATGATTTGAAGTTAAAATCCTCAAATATGGTAAAATAGTGACTTTTTAACGTTATTCATGTAGTTTGATATTATGAAAATATATTCATTTTTACCAATATTTCGATACTATTTCATGTAGTATCACGATATCTGATTTGGCCTTCAAATCTCAGAATGTCGCATAATATTGCATTTTAAGCAAGTTTTCTTGCATTTTGTTTCGTACGAAAAATCATCGAATTTAGCAATATTTTGACGTTTATCATCCCCTTTTTTTCTATGTGATTTAAACAAAATATCATCGAATTAGGCAATATTTTACCGTTTTCCACGTTTTTGTGAATTTTCAGTTTATGGGTAATAACTCATTATATATACGATAACAATGATGTAAACACATAATTGATTAGATAATAACCTTAAATACTTCATTTTCAATCAACTATTTGTTTCTCGTAAAAATACTGAGTAAGATATTGAAAAGGGGAGAAGTTCTGTTTTTATTGCATATATCGACGTTTCAACCGGATTAGAGCGGTTTTACGTATACATCTTCCATCGGTAATATAAACGGAAAATCATGAACATTTTAGTTAATTCTAATGAAAACACATTGGTTTTATCATTTGTATTGGAAACAACATTGTCATATGTCTTTTCTTGGGTCTAAATAATACGAAACCTAGTTCTATGATTTGAAGGTAAAATCCTCAAATATGGTACAATAGTGACTTTTTAACGTTATTCATGTAGTTTGATATTACGAAAATATATTCATTTTTACCAATATTTCGATACTATTTCATGTAGTATCACGATATCTGATTTGGCCTTCAAATCTCAGAATGTCGCATAATATTGCATTTTAAGCAAGTTTTCTTGCATTTTGTTTCGTACGAAAAATCATCGAATTTAACAATATTTTGACGTTAATCATCCCCTTTTCCTCTATGTGATTTAAACAAAATATCATCGAATTAGGCAATATTTTGCCGTTTTCCACGTTTTTGTGAATTTTCAGTTTATGGGTAATAATTCATTATATATACGATAAAAATGATGCAAACACATAATTGATTAGATAATGACCCTAAATACTTCATTTTCAATACACTACTTGTTTCTCGTTAAAATACTGAGTAAGATATTGAAAAAGGGAGAAGTTCTGTTTTTATTGCATATGTCGACGTTTCAGCCGGATTAGAGCGGTTTTTCGTGTACATCTTCCATCGGTAATATAAACGGAAAATCATGAACATTTTAGTTAATTCTAATGAAAACACATTGGTTTTATCATTTGTATTGGAAACAACATTGTCATATGTCTTTTCTTGGATCTAAATAATACGAAACCTCGCTCTATGATTTGAAGTTAAAATCCTCATATATGGTAAAATAGTGACTTTTTAACGTTATTTATGTAGTTTGATATTACGAAAATATATTCATTTTTACCAATATTTCGATACTATTTCATGTAGTATCACGATATCTGATTTGGCCTTCAAATCTCAGAATGTCGCATAATATTGCATTTTAAGCAAGTTTTCTTGCATTTTGTTTCGTACGAAAAATCATCGAATTTAACAATATTTTGACGTTTATCATCCCCTTTTCCTCTATGTGATTTAAACAAAATATCATCGAATTAGGCAATATTTTGCCGTTTTCCACGTTTTTGTGAATTTTCAGTTTATGGGTAATAATTCATTATATATACGATAGAAAATGATGCCAACAAATAATTGATTAGATAATAACCTTAAATACTTCATTTTCAATCAACTATTTGTTTCTCATTAAAATACTGAGTAAGATATTGAAAAGGGGAGAAGTTCTGTTTTTATTGCATATATCGACGTTTCAGCCGGATTAGAGCGGTTTTACGTGTACATCTTCCATCGGTAATATAAACGGAAAATCATGAACATTTTAGTTAATTCTAATGAAAACTCATTGGTTTTATCATTTGTATTGGAAACAACATTGTCATATGTCTTTTCTTGGATCTAAATAATACGAAACCTCGTTCTATGATTTGAAGTTAAAATCCTCAAATATGGTAAAATAGTGACTTTTTAAAGTTATTCATGTAGTTTGATATTACGAAAATATATTCATTTTTACCAATATTTCGATACTATTTCATGTAGTATCACGATATCTGATTTGGCCTTCAAATCTCAGAATGTCGCATAATATTGCATTTTAAGCATGTTTTCTTGCATTTTGTTTCTTACGAAAAATCATCGAATTTAACAATATTTTGACGTTTATCATCCCCTTTTCCTCTATGTGATTTAAACAAAATATCATCGAATTAGGCAATATTTTGCCGTTTTCCACGTTTTTGTGAATTTTCAGTTTATGGGTAATAATTCATTATATATACGATAAAAATGATGCAAACACATAATTGATTAGATAATGACCCTAAATACTTCATTTTCAATACACTACTTGTTTCTCGTTAAAATACTGAGTAAGATATTGAAAAAGGGAGAAGTTCTGTTTTTATTGCATATGTCGACGTTTCAGCCGGATTAGAGCGGTTTTTCGTGTACATCTTCCATCGGTAATATAAACGGAAAATCATGAACATTTTAGTTAATTCTAATGAAAACACATTGGTTTTATCATTTGTATTGGAAACAACATTGTCATATGTCTTTTCTTGGGTCTAAATAATACGAAACCTAGTTCTATGATTTGAAGGTAAAATCCTCAAATATGGTACAATAGTGACTTTTTAACGTTATTCATGTAGTTTGATATTACAAAAATATATTCATTTTTACCAATATTTCGATACTATTTCATGTAGTATCACGATATCTGATTTGGCCTTCAAATCTCAGAATGTCGCATAATATTGCATTTTAAGCAAGTTTTCTTGCATTTTGTTTCGTACGAAAAATCATCGAATTTAACAATATTTTGACGTTTATCATCCCCTTTTCCTCTATGTGATTTAAACAAAATATCATCGAATTAGGCAATATTTTGCCGTTTTCCACGTTTTTGTGAATTTTCAGTTTATGGGTAATAATTCATTATATATACGATAAAAATGATGCAAACACATAATTGATTAGATAATGACCCTAAATACTTCATTTTCAATACACTACTTGTTTCTCGTTAAAATACTGAGTAAGATATTGAAAAAGGGAGAAGTTCTGTTTTTATTGCATATGTCGACGTTTCAGCCGGATTAGAGCGGTTTTTCGTGTACATCTTCCATCGGTAATATAAACGGAAAATCATGAACATTTTAGTTAATTCTAATGCAAACACATTGGTTTTATCATTTGTATTGGAAACAACATTGTCATATGTCTTTTCTTGGATCTAAATAATACGAAACCTCGCTCTATGATTTGAAGTTAAAATCCTCATATATGGTAAAATAGTGACTTTTTAACGTTATTCATGTAGTTTGATATTACGAAAATATATTCATTTTTACCAATATTTCGATACTATTTCATGTAGTATCACGATATCTGATTTGGCCTTCAAATCTCAGAATGTCGCATAATATTGCATTTTAAGCAAGTTTTCTTGCATTTTGTTTCGTACGAAAAATCATCGAATTTAACAATATTTTGACGTTTATCATCCCCTTTTCCTCTATGTGATTTAAACAAAATATCATCGAATTAGGCAATATTTTGCCGTTTTCCACGTTTTTGTGAATTTTCAGTTTATGGGTAATAATTCATTATATATACGATAAAAATGATGCAAACAAATAATTGATTAGATAATAACCTTAAATACTTCATTTTCAATCAACTATTTGTTTCTCATTAAAATACTGAGTAAGATATTGAAAAGGGGAGAAGTTCTGTTTTTATTGCATATATCGACGTTTCAGCCGGATTAGAGCGGTTTTACGTGTACATCTTCCATCGGTAATATAAACGGAAAATCATGAACATTTTAGTTAATTCTAATGAAAACTCATTGGTTTTATCATTTGTATTGGAAACAACATTGTCATATGTCTTTTCTTGGATCTAAATAATACGAAACCTCGTTCTATGATTTGAAGTTAAAATCCTCAAATATGGTAAAATAGTGACTTTTTAAAGTTATTCATGTAGTTTGATATTACGAAAATATATTCATTTTTACCAATATTTCGATACTATTTCACGTAGTATCACGATATCTGATTTGGCCTTCAAATCTCAGAATGTCGCATAATATTGCATTTTAAGCATGTTTTCTTGCATTTTGTTTCGTACGAAAAATCATCGAATTTAACAATATTTTGACGTTTATCATCCCCTTTTCCTCTATATGATTTAAACAAAATATCATCGAATTAGGCAATATTTTGCCGTTTTTCACGTTTTTGTGAATTTTCAGTTTATGGGTAATAATTCATTATATATACGATAAAAATGATGCAAACACATAATTGATTAGATAATAACCTTAAATACTTCATTTTCAATCAACTATTTGTTTCTCGTTAAAATACTGAGTAAGATATTGAAAAGAGGAGAAGTTCTGTTTTTATTGCATATATCGACGTTTCAGCCGGATTAGAGCGGTTTTACGTGTACATCTTCCATCGGTAATATAAACGGAAAATCATGAACATTTTAGTTATTTCTAATGAAAACACATTGGTTTTATCATTTGTATTGGAAACAACATTGTCATATGTCTTTTCTTGGATCTAAATAATACGAAACCTCGCTCTATGATTTGAAGTTAAAATCCTCAAATATGGTAAAATAGTGACTTTTTAACGTTATTCATGTAGTTTGATATTATGAAAATATATTCATTTTTACCAATATTTCGATACTATTTCATGTAGTATCACGATATCGGATTTGGCCTTCAAATCTCAGAATGTCGCATAATATTGCATTTTAAGCAAGTTTTCTTGCATTTTGTTTCGTACGAAAAATCATCGAATTTAACAATATTTTGACGTTTATCATCCCCTTTTCCTCTATGTGATTTAAACAAAATATCATCGAATTAGGCAATATTTTACCGTTTTCCACGTTTTTGTGATTTTTCAGTTTATGGGTAATAATTCATTATATATATAATAAAAATGATGCAAACACATAATGGATTAGATAATAACCTTAAATACTTCATTTTCAATCAACTATTTGTTTCTCGTTAAAATACTGAGTAAGATATTGAAAAGGGGAGAAGTTCTGTTTTTATTGCATATATCGACGTTTCAGCCGGATTAGAGCGGTTTTACGTGTACATCTTCCATCGGTAATATAAACGGAAAATCATGAACATTTTCGTTAATTCTAATGAAAACACATTGGTTTTATCATTTGTATTGGAAACAACATTGTCATATGTCTTTTCTTGGATCTAAATAATACGAAACCTCGTTCTATGATTTGAAGTTAAAATCCTCAAATATGGTAAAATAGTGACTTTTTAAAGTTATTCATGTAGTTTGATATTACGAAAATATATTCATTTTTACCAATATTTCGATACTATTTCACGTAGTATCACGATATCTGATTTGGCCTTCAAATCTCAGAATGTCGCATAATATTGCATTTTAAGCATGTTTTCTTGCATTTTGTTTCGTACGAAAAATCATCGAATTTAACAATATTTTGACGTTTATCATCCCCTTTTCCTCTATATGATTTAAACAAAATATCATCGAATTAGGCAATATTTTGCCGTTTTTCACGTTTTTGTGAATTTTCAGTTTATGGGTAATAATTCATTATATATACGATAAAAATGATGCAAACACATAATTGATTAGATAATAACCTTAAATACTTCATTTTCAATCAACTATTTGTTTCTCGTTAAAATACTGAGTAAGATATTGAAAAGAGGAGAAGTTCTGTTTTTATTGCATATATCGACGTTTCAGCCGGATTAGAGCGGTTTTACGTGTACATCTTCCATCGGTAATATAAACGGAAAATCATGAACATTTTAGTTATTTCTAATGAAAACACATTGGTTTTATCATTTGTATTGGAAACAACATTGTCATATGTCTTTTCTTGGATCTAAATAATACGAAACCTCGCTCTATGATTTGAAGTTAAAATCCTCAAATATGGTAAAATAGTGACTTTTTAACGTTATTCATGAAGTTTGATATTATGAAAATATATTCATTTTTACCAATATTTCGATACTATTTCATGTAGTATCACGATATCGGATTTGGCCTTCAAATCTCAGAATGTCGCATAATATTGCATTTTAAGCAAGTTTTCTTGCATTTTGTTTCGTACGAAAAATCATCGAATTTAACAATATTTTGACGTTTATCATCCCCTTTTCCTCTATGTGATTTAAGCAAAATATCATCGAATTAGGCAATATTTTACCGTTTTCCACGTTTTTGTGATTTTTCAGTTTATGGGTAATAATTCATTATATATATAATAAAAATGATGCAAACACATAATGGATTAGATAATAACCTTAAATACTTCATTTTCAATCAACTATTTGTTTCTCGTTAAAATACTGAGTAAGATATTGAAAAGGGGAGAAGTTCTGTTTTTATTGCATATATCGACGTTTCAGCCGGATTAGAGCGGTTTTACGTGTACATCTTCCATCGGTAATATAAACGGAAAATCATGAACATTTTCGTTAATTCTAATGAAAACACATTGGTTTTATCATTTGTATTGGAAACAACATTGTCATATGTCTTTTCTTGGATCTAAATAATACGAAACCTCGCTCTATGATTTGAAGTTAAAATCCTCAAATATGGTAAAATAGTGACTTTTTAACGTTTTTCATGTAGTTTGATATTACGAAAATATATTCATTTTTACCAATATTTCGATACTATTTCATGTAGTATCACAATATCTGATTTGGCCTTCAAATCTCAGAATGTCGCATAATATTGCATTTTAAGCAAGTTTTCTTGCATTTTGTTTCGTACGAAAAATCATCGAATTTAGCAATATTTTAACGTTTATCATCCCCTTTTTTTCTATGTGATTTCAACAAAATATCATCGAATTAGGCAATATTTTACCGTTTTCAACGTTTTTGTGAATTTTCAGTTTATGGGTAATAATTCATTATATATACGATAAAAATGATGCAAACACATAATTGATTAGATAATAACCTTAAATACTTCATTTTCAATCAACTATTTGTTTCTCGTTAAAATACTGAGTAAGATATTGAAAAAGGGGAGAAGTTCTGTTTTTATTGCATATATCGACGTTTCAGCCGGATTAGAGCGGTTTTACGTGTACATCTTCCATCGGTAATATAAACGGAAAATCATGAACATTTTAGTTAATTCTAATGAAAACACATTGGTTTTATCATTTGTATTGGAAACAACATTGTCATATGTCTTTTCTTGGATCTAAATAATACGAAACCTAGTTCTATGATTTGAAGTTAAAATCCTCAAATATGGTACAATAGTGACTTTTTAACGTTATTCATGTAGTTTGATATTACGAAAATATATTCATTTTTACCAATATTTCGATACTATTTCATGTAGTATCACGATATCTGATTTGGCCTTCAAATCTCAGAATGTCGCATAATATTGCATTTTATGCAAGTTTTCTTGCATTTTGTTTCGTACGAAAAATCATCGAATTTAACAATATTTTGTTGTTTATCATCCCCTTTTCCTCTATGTGATTTAAACAAAATATCATCGAATTAGGCAATATTTTGCCGTTTTCCACGTTTTTGTGAATTTTCAGTTTATGGGTAATAATTCATTATATATACGATAAAAATGATGCAAACACATAATTGATTAGATAATAACCTTAAATACTTCATTTTCAATACACTATTTGTTTCTCGTTAAAATACTGAGTAAGATATTGAAAAGGGGAGAAGTTCTTTTTTTATTGCATATATCGACGTTTCAGCCGGATTAGAGCGGTTTTACGTGTACATCTTCCATCGGTAATATAAACGGAAAATCATGAACATTTTAGTTAATTCTAATGAAAACACATTGGTTTTATCATTTGTATTGGAAACAACATTGTCATGTCTTTTCTTGGATCTAAATAATACGAAACCTCGTTCTATGATTTGAAGTTAAAATCCTCAAATACGGTAAAATAGTGACTTTTTAACGTTATTCATGTAGTTTGATATTACGAAAATATATTCATTTTTACCACTATTTCGATACTATTTCATGTAGTATCACGATATCTGATTTGGCCTTCAAATCTCAGAATGTCGCATAATATTGCATTTTAAGCAAGTTTTCTTGCATTTTGTTTCGTACGAAAAATCATCGAATTTAACAATATTTTGACGTTTATCATCCCCTTTTCCTCTATGTGATTTAAACAAAATATCATCGAATTAGGCAATATTTTGCCGTTTTCCACGTTTTTGTGAATTTTCAGTTTATTGGTAATAATTCATTATATATACGATAAAAATGATGCAAACACATAATTGATTAGATAATAACCTTAAATACTTCATTTTCAATACACTATTTGTTTCTCGTTAAAATACTGAGTAAGATATCAAAAAGGGGAGAAGTTCTTTTTTTATTGCATATATCGACGTTTCAGCCGGATTAGAGCGGTTTTACGTGTACATCTTCCTTCGGTAATATAAACGGAAAATCATGAACATTTTAGTTAATTCTAATGAAAACACATTGCTTTTATCATTTGTATTGGAAACAACATTGTCATGTCTTTTCTTGGATCTAAATAATACGAAACCTCGTTCTATGATTTGAAGTTAAAATCCTCAAATACGGTAAAATAGTGACTTTTTAACGTTATTCATGTAGTTTGATATTACGAAAATATATTCATTTTTACCAATATTTCGATACTATTTCATGTAGTATCACGATATCTGATTTGGCCTTCAAATCTCAGAATGTCGCATAATATTGCATTTTAGGCAAGTTTTCTTGCATTTTGTTTCGTACGAAAAATCATCGAATTTAACAATATTTTGACGTTTATCATCCCCTTTTCCTCTATGTGATTTAAACAAAATATCATCGAATTAGGCAATATTTTGCCGTTTTCCACGTTTTTGTGAATTTTCAGTTTATGGGTAATAATTCATTATATATACGATAAAAATGATGCAAACACATAATTGATTAGATAATAACCTTAAATACTTCATTTTCAATCAACTATTTGTTTCTCGTTAAAATACTGAGTAAGATATTGAAAAGGGGAGAAGTTCTGTTTTTATTGCATATATCGACGTTTCAGCCGGATTAGAGCGGTTTTACGTGTACATCTTCCATCGGTAATATAAACGGAAAATCATGAACATTTTAGTTAATTCTAATGAAAACACATTGGTTTTATCACTTGTATTGGAAACAACATTGTCATATGTCTTTTCTTGGATCTAAATAATAAGAAACCTCGCTCTATGATTTGAAGTTAAAATCCTCAAATATGGTAAAATAGTGACTTTTTAACGTTATTCATGTAGTTTGATATTATGAAAATATATTCATTTCTACCAATATTTCGATACTATTTCATGTAGTATCACAATATCTGATTTGGCCTTCAAATCTCAGAATGTCGCATAATATTGCATTTTAAGCAAGTTTTCTTGCATTTTGTTTCGTACGAAAAATCATCGAATTTAGCAATATTTTAACGTTTATCATCCCCTTTTTTTCTATGTGATTTCAACAAAATATCATCGAATTAGGCAATATTTTACCGTTTTCAACGTTTTTGTGAATTTTCAGTTTATGGGTAATAATTCATTATATATACGATAAAAATGATGCAAACACATAATTGATTAGATAATAACCTTAAATACTTCATTTTCAATCAACTATTTGTTTCTCGTTAAAATACTGAGTAAGATATTGAAAAAGGGGAGAAGTTCTGTTTTTATTGCATATATCGACGTTTCAGCCGGATTAGAGCGGTTTTACGTGTACATCTTCCATCGGTAATATAAACGGAAAATCATGAACATTTTAGTTAATTCTAATGAAAACACATTGGTTTTATCATTTGTATTGGAAACAACATTGTCATATGTCTTATCTTGGATCTAAATAATACGAAACCTAGTTCTATGATTTGAAGTTAAAATCCTCAAATATGGTACAATAGTGACTTTTTAACGTTATTCATGTAGTTTGATATTACGAAAATATATTCATTTTTACCAATATTTCGATACTATTTCATGTAGTATCACGATATCTGATTTGGCCTTCAAATCTCAGAATGTCGCATAATATTGCATTTTATGCAAGTTTTCTTGCATTTTGTTTCGTACGAAAAATCATCGAATTTAACAATATTTTGTTGTTTATCATCCCCTTTTCCTCTATGTGATTTAAACAAAATATCATCGAATTAGGCAATATTTTGCCGTTTTCCACGTTTTTGTGAATTTTCAGTTTATGGGTAATAATTCATTATATATACGATAAAAATGATGCAAACACATAATTGATTAGATAATAACCTTAAATACTTCATTTTCAATACACTATTTGTTTCTCGTTAAAATACTGAGTAAGATATTGAAAAGGGGAGAAGTTCTTTTTTTATTGCATATATCGACGTTTCAGCCGGATTAGAGCGGTTTTACGTGTACATCTTCCATCGGTAATATAAACGGAAAATCATGAACATTTTAGTTAATTCTAATGAAAACACATTGGTTTTATCATTTGTATTGGAAACAACATTGTCATGTCTTTTCTTGGATCTAAATAATACGAAACCTCGTTCTATGATTTGAAGTTAAAATCCTCAAATACGGTAAAATAGTGACTTTTTAACGTTATTCATGTAGTTTGATATTACGAAAATATATTAATTTTTACCACTATTTCGATACTATTTCATGTAGTATCACGATATCTGATTTGGCCTTCAAATCTCAGAATGTCGCATAATATTGCATTTTAAGCAAGTTTTCTTGCATTTTGTTTCGTACGAAAAATCATCGAATTTAACAATATTTTGACGTTTATCATCCCCTTTTCCTCTATGTGATTTAAACAAAATATCATCGAATTAGGCAATATTTTGCCGTTTTCCACGTTTTTGTGAATTTTCAGTTTATTGGTAATAATTCATTATATATACGATAAAAATGATGCAAACACATAATTGATTAGATAATAACCTTAAATACTTCATTTTCAATACACTATTTGTTTCTCGTTAAAATACTGAGTAAGATATCAAAAAGGGGAGAAGTTCTTTTTTTATTGCATATATCGACGTTTCAGCCGGATTAGAGCGGTTTTACGTGTACATCTTCCTTCGGTAATATAAACGGAAAATCATGAACATTTTAGTTAATTCTAATGAAAACACATTGCTTTTATCATTTGTATTGGAAACAACATTGTCATGTCTTTTCTTGGATCTAAATAATACGAAACCTCGTTCTATGATTTGAAGTTAAAATCCTCAAATACGGTAAAATAGTGACTTTTTAACGTTATTCATGTAGTTTGATATTACGAAAATATATTCATTTTTACCAATATTTCGATACTATTTCATGTAGTATCACGATATCTGATTTGGCCTTCAAATCTCAGAATGTCGCATAATATTGCATTTTAGGCAAGTTTTCTTGCATTTTGTTTCGTACGAAAAATCATCGAATTTAACAATATTTTGACGTTTATCATCCCCTTTTCCTCTATGTGATTTAAACAAAATATCATCGAATTAGGCAATATTTTGCCGTTTTCCACGTTTTTGTGAATTTTCAGTTTATGGGTAATAATTCATTATATATACGATAAAAATGATGCAAACACATAATTGATTAGATAATAACCTTAAATACTTCATTTTCAATCAACTATTTGTTTCTCGTTAAAATACTGAGTAAGATATTGAAAAGGGGAGAAGTTCTGTTTTTATTGCATATATCGACGTTTCAGCCGGATTAGAGCGGTTTTACGTGTACATCTTCCATCGGTAATATAAACGGAAAATCATGAACATTTTAGTTAATTCTAATGAAAACACATTGGTTTTATCACTTGTATTGGAAACAACATTGTCATATGTCTTTTCTTGGATCTAAATAATAAGAAACCTCGCTCTATGATTTGAAGTTAAAATCCTCAAATATGGTAAAATAGTGACTTTTTAACGTTATTCATGTAGTTTGATATTATGAAAATATATTCATTTCTACCAATATTTCGATACTATTTCATGTAGTATCACGATATCTAATTTGGCCTTCAAATCTCAGAATGTCGCATAATATTGCATTTTAAGCAAGTTTTCTTGCATTTTGTTTCTTACGAAAAATCATCGAATTTACCAATATTTTGACGTTTATCATCCCCTTTTCCTCTATGTGATTTAAACAAAATATCATCGAATTAGGCAATATTTTGCCGTTTTCCACGTTTTTGTGAATTTTCAGTTTATGGGTAATAATTCATTATATATACGATAAAAATGATGCAAACACATAATTGATTAGATAATAACCTTAAATACTTCATTTTCAATACACTATTTGTTTCTCGTTAAAATACTGAGTAAGATATTGAAAAAGGGAGAAGTTCTGTTTTTATTGCATATGTCGACGTTTCAGCCGGATTAGAGCGGTTTTTCGTGTACATCTTCCATCGGTAATATAAACGGAAAATCATGAACATTTTAGTTAATTCTAATGAAAACACATTGGTTTTATCAATTGTATTGGAAACAACATTGTCATATGTCTTTTCTTGGATCTAAATAATACGAAACCTCGCTCTATGATTTGAAGTTAAAATCCTCATATATGGTAAAATAGTGACTTTTTAACGTTATTCATGTAGTTTGATATTACGAAAATATATTCATTTTTACCACTATTTCGATACTATTTCATGTAGTATCACGATATCTGATTTGGCCTTCAAATCTCAGAATGTCGCATAATATTGCATTTTAAGCAAGTTTTCTTGCATTTTGTTTCGTACGAAAAATCATCGAATTTAACAATATTTTGACGTTTATCATCCCCTTTTCCTCTATGTGATTTAAACAAAATATCATCGAATTAGGCAATATTTTGCCGTTTTCCACGTTTTTGTGAATTTTCAGTTTATTGGTAATAATTCATTATATATACGATAAAAATGATGCAAACACATAATTGATTAGATAATAACCTTAAATACTTCATTTTCAATACACTATTTGTTTCTCGTTAAAATACTGAGTAAGATATAAAAGGGGAGAAGTTCTTTTTTTATTGCATATATCGACGTTTCAGCCGGATTAGAGCGGTTTTACGTGTACATCTTCCTTCGGTAATATAAACGGAAAATCATGAACATTTTAGTTAATTCTAATGAAAACACATTGCTTTTATCATTTGTATTGGAAACAACATTGTCATGTCTTTTCTTGGATCTAAATAATACGAAACCTCGTTCTATGATTTGAAGTTAAAATCCTCAAATACGGTAAAATAGTGACTTTTTAACGTTATTCATGTAGTTTGATATTACGAAAATATATTCATTTTTACCAATATTTCGATACTATTTCATGTAGTATCACGATATCTGATTTGGCCTTCAAATCTCAGAATGTCGCATAATATTGCATTTTAGGCAAGTTTTCTTGCATTTTGTTTCGTACGAAAAATCATCGAATTTAACAATATTTTGACGTTTATCATCCCCTTTTCCTCTATGTGATTTAAACAAAATATCATCGAATTAGGCAATATTTTGCCGTTTTCCACGTTTTTGTGAATTTTCAGTTTATGGGTAATAATTCATTATATATACGATAAAAATGATGCAAACACATAATTGATTAGATAATAACCTTAAATACTTCATTTTCAATCAACTATTTGTTTCTCGTTAAAATACTGAGTAAGATATTGAAAAGGGGAGAAGTTCTGTTTTTATTGCATATATCGACGTTTCAGCCGGATTAGAGCGGTTTTACGTGTACATCTTCCATCGGTAATATAAACGGAAAATCATGAACATTTTAGTTAATTCTAATGAAAACACATTGGTTTTATCACTTGTATTGGAAACAACATTGTCATATGTCTTTTCTTGGATCTAAATAATAAGAAACCTCGCTCTATGATTTGAAGTTAAAATCCTCAAATATGGTAAAATAGTGACTTTTTAACGTTATTCATGTAGTTTGATATTATGAAAATATATTCATTTCTACCAATATTTCGATACTATTTCATGTAGTATCACGATATCTAATTTGGCCTTCAAATCTCAGAATGTCGCATAATATTGCATTTTAAGCAGGTTTTCTTGCATTTTGTTTCTTACGAAAAATCATCGAATTTACCAATATTTTGACGTTTATCATCCCCTTTTCCTCTATGTGATTTAAACAAAATATCATCGAATTAGGCAATATTTTGCCGTTTTCCACGTTTTTGTGAATTTTCAGTTTATGGGTAATAATTCATTATATATACGATAAAAATGATGCAAACACATAATTGATTAGATAATAACCTTAAATACTTCATTTTCAATACACTATTTGTTTCTCGTTAAAATACTGAGTAAGATATTGAAAAAGGGAGAAGTTCTGTTTTTATTGCATATGTCGACGTTTCAGCCGGATTAGAGCGGTTTTTCGTGTACATCTTCCATCGGTAATATAAACGGAAAATCATGAACATTTTAGTTAATTCTAATGAAAACACATTGGTTTTATCAATTGTATTGGAAACAACATTGTCATATGTCTTTTCTTGGATCTAAATAATACGAAACCTCGCTCTATGATTTGAAGTTAAAATCCTCATATATGGTAAAATAGTGACTTTTTAACGTTATTCATGTAGTTTGATATTACGAAAATATATTCATTTTTACCAATATTTCGATACTATTTCATGTAGTATCACGATATCTGATTTGGCCTTCAAATCTCAGAATGTCGCATAATATTGCATTTTAAGCAAGTTTTCTTGCATTTTGTTTCGTACGAAAAATCATCGAATTTAACAATATTTTGACGTTTATCATCCCCTTTTCCTCTATGTGATTTAAACAAAATATCATCGAATTAGGCAATATTTTACCGTTTTAAACGTTTTTGTGAATTTTCAGTTTATGGGTAATAATTCATTATATATACGATAAAAATGATGCAAACACATAATTGATTAGATAATAACCTTAAATACTTCATTTTCAAACAACTATTTGTTTCTCGTTAAAATACTGAGTAAGATACTGAAAAGGGGAGAAGTTCTGTTTTTATTGCATATATCGACGTTTCAGCCGGATTAGAGCGGTTTAACGTATACATCTTCCATCGGTAATATAAACGGAAAATCATGAACATTTTAGTTAATTCTAATGAAAACACATTGGTTTTATCATTTGTATTGGAAACAACATTGTCATATGTCTTTTCTTGGGTCTAAATAATACGAAACCTAGTTCTATGATTTGAAGGTAAAATCCTCAAATATGGTACAATAGCGACTTTTTAACGTTATTCATGTAGTTTGATATTACGAAAATATATTCATTTTTACCACTATTTCGATACTATTTCATGTAGTATCACGATATCTGATTTGGCCTTCAAATCTCAGAATGTCGCATAATATTGCATTTTAAGCAAGTTTTCTTGCATTTTGTTTCGTACGAAAAATCATCGAATTTAACAATATTTTGACGTTTATCATCCCCTTTTCCTCTATGTGATTTAAACAAAATATCATCGAATTAGGCAATATTTTGCCGTTTTCCACGTTTTTGTGAATTTTCAGTTTATTGGTAATAATTCATTATATATACGATAAAAATGATGCAAACACATAATTGATTAGATAATAACCTTAAATACTTCATTTTCAATACACTATTTGTTTCTCGTTAAAATACTGAGTAAGATATCAAAAAGGGGAGAAGTTCTTTTTTTATTGCATATATCGACGTTTCAGCCGGATTAGAGCGGTTTTACGTGTACATCTTCCATCGGTAATATAAACGGAAAATCATGAACATTTTAGTTAATTCTAATGAAAACACATTGCTTTTATCATTTGTATTGGAAACAACATTGTCATGTCTTTTCTTGGATCTAAATAATACGAAACCTCGTTCTATGATTTGAAGTTAAAATCCTCAAATACGGTAAAATAGTGACTTTTTAACGTTATTCATGTAGTTTGATATTACGAAAATATATTCATTTTTACCAATATTTCGATACTATTTCATGTAGTATCACGATATCTGATTTGGCCTTCAAATCTCAGAATGTCGCATAATATTGCATTTTAGGCAAGTTTTCTTGCATTTTGTTTCGTACGAAAAATCATCGAATTTAACAATATTTGACGTTTATCATCCCCTTTTCCTCTATGTGATTTAAACAAAATATCATCGAATTAGGCAATATTTTGCCGTTTTCCACGTTTTTGTGAATTTTCAGTTTGTGGGTAATAATTCATTATATATACGATAAAAATGATGCAAACACATAATTGATTAGATAATAACCTTAAATACTTCATTTTCAATCAACTATTTGTTTCTCGTTAAAATACTGAGTAAGATATTGAAAAGGGGAGAAGTTCTGTTTTTATTGCATATATCGACGTTTCAGCCGGATTAGAGCGGTTTTACGTGTACATCTTCCATCGGTAATATAAACGGAAAATCATGAACATTTTAGTTAATTCTAATGAAAACACATTGGTTTTATCACTTGTATTGGAAACAACATTGTCATATGTCTTTTCTTGGATCTAAATAATAAGAAACCTCGCTCTATGATTTGAAGTTAAAATCCTCAAATATGGTAAAATAGTGACTTTTTAACGTTATTCATGTAGTTTGATATTATGAAAATATATTCATTTCTACCAATATTTCGATACTATTTCATGTAGTATCACGATATCTAATTTGGCCTTCAAATCTCAGAATGTCGCATAATATTGCATTTTAAGCAAGTTTTCTTGCATTTTGTTTCTTACGAAAAATCATCGAATTTACCAATATTTTGACGTTTATCATCCCCTTTTCCTCTATGTGATTTAAACAAAATATCATCGAATTAGGCAATATTTTGCCGTTTTCCACGTTTTTGTGAATTTTCAGTTTATGGGTAATAATTCATTATATATACGATAAAAATGATGCAAACACATAATTGATTAGATAATAACCTTAAATACTTCATTTTCAATCAACTATTTGTTTCTCGTTAAAATACTGAGTAAGATATTGAAAAGGGGAGAAGTTCTGTTTTTATTGCATATATCGACGTTTCAGCCGGATTAGAGCGGTTTTACGTGTACATCTTTCATCGGTAATTATAAACGGAAAATCATGAACATTTTAGTTAATTCTAATGAAAACACATTGGTTTTATCATTTGTATTGGAAACAACATTGTCATATGTCTTTTCTTGGATCTAAATAATACGAAACCTCGTTCTATGATTTGAAGTTAAAATCCTCAAATATGGTAAAATAGTGACTTTTTAACGTTATTCATGTAGTTTGATATTTCGAAAATATATTCATTTTTACCAATATTTCGATACTATTTCATGTAGTATCACGATATCTGATTTGGCCTTCAAATCTCAGAATGTCGCATAATATTGCATTTTAATGCAAGTTTTCTTGCATTTTGTTTCGTACGAAAAATCATCGAATTTAACAATATATTGACGTTTATCATCCCCTTTTCCTCTATGAGATTTAAACAAAATATCATCGAATTAGGCAATATTTTGCCGTTTTCCACGTTTTTGTGAATTTTCAGTTTATGGGTAATAATTCATTATATATACGATAAAAATGATGCAAACACATAATTGATTAGATAATAACCTTAAATACTTCATTTTCAATCAACTATTTGTTCTCGTTAAAATACTGAGTAAGATATTGAAAAGGGGAGAAGTTCTGTTTTTATTGCATATATCGACGTTTCAGCCGGATTAGAGCGGTTTTACGTGTACATCTTCCATCGGTAATATAAACGGAAAATCATGAACATTTTAGTTAATTCTAATGAAAACACATTGGTTTTATCATTTGTATTGGAAACAACATTGTCATGTCTTTTCTTGGATCTAAATAATACGAAACCTCGTTCTATGATTTGAAGTTAAAATCCTCAAATACGGTAAAATAGTGACTTTTTAACGTTATTCATGTAGTTTGATATTACGAAAATATATTCATTTTTACCAATATTTCGATAGTATTTCATGTAGTATCACGATATCTGATTTGGCCTTCAAATCTCAGAATGTCGCATAATATTGCATTTTAAGCAAGTTTTCTTGCATTTTGTTTCGTACGAAAAATCATCGAATTTAACAATATTTTGACGTTTATCATCCCCTTTTCCTCTATGTGATTTAAACAAAATATCATCGAATTAGGCAATATTTTGCCGTTTTCCACGTTTTTGTGAATTTTCAGTTTATGGGTAATAATTCATTATATATACGATAAAAATGATGCAAACACATAATTGATTAGATAATAACCTTAAATACTTCATTTTCAATCAACTATTTGTTTCTCGTTAAAATACTGAGTAAGATATTGAAAAGGGGAGAAGTTCTGTTTTTATTGCATATATCGACGTTTCAGCCGGATTAGAGCGGTTTTACGTGTACATCTTCATCAGGTAATATAAACGGAAAATCATGAACATTTTAGTTAATTCTAATGAAAACACATTGGTTTTATCATTTGTATTGGAAACAACATTGTCATATGTCTTTTCTTGGATCTAAATAATACGAAACCTCGTTCTATGATTTGAAGTTAAAATCCTCAAATATGGTAAAATAGTGACTTTTTAACGTTATTCATGTAGTTTGATATTACGAAAATATATTCATTTTTACCAATATTTCGATACTATTTCATGTAGTATCACGATATCTGATTTGGCCTTCAAATCTCAGAATGTCGCATAATATTGCATTTTAAGCAAGTTTTCTTGCATTTTGTTTCGTACGAAAAATCATCGAATTTAACAATATATTGACGTTTATCATCCCCTTTTCCTCTATGTGATTTAAACAAAATATCATCGAATTAGGCAATATTTTGCCGTTTTCCACGTTTTTGTGAATTTTCAGTTTATGGGTAATAATTCATTATATATACGATAAAAATGATGCAAACACATAATTGATTAGATAATAACCTTAAATACTTCATTTTCAATCAACTATTTGTTCTCGTTAAAATACTGAGTAAGA
Source organism: Procambarus clarkii (assembly GCF_040958095.1). Classification (NCBI taxonomy): domain Eukaryota; kingdom Metazoa; phylum Arthropoda; class Malacostraca; order Decapoda; family Cambaridae; genus Procambarus; species Procambarus clarkii. The sequence goes on along the minus strand of NW_027189151.1, from coordinate 779,564 downwards.
TATTGAAAAGGGGAGAAGTTCTGTTTTTATTGCATATATCGACGTTTCAGCCGGATTAGAGCGGTTTTACGTGTACATCTTCCATCAGGTAATATAAACGGAAAATCATGAACATTTTAGTTAATTCTAATGAAAACACATTGGTTTTATCATTTGTATTGGAAACAACATTGTCATATGTCTTTTCTTGGATCTAAATAATACGAAACCTCGCTTCTATGATTTGAAGTTAAAATCCTCAAATACTGGTAAAAATAGTGACTTTTTAACGTTATTCATGTAGTTTGATATTACGAAAATATATTCATTTTTACCAATATTTCGATAGTATTTCATGTAGTATCACGATATCTGATTTGGCCTTCAAATCTCAGAATGTCGCATAATATTGCATTTTAAGCAAGTTTTCTTGCATTTTGTTTCGTACGAAAAATTATCGAATTTACCAATATTTTGACGTTTATCATCCCCTTTTCCTCTATTTGATTTAAACAAAATATCATCGAATTAGGCAATATTTTGCCGTTTTCCACGTTTTTGTGAATTTTCAGTTTATGATATATTCATTATATATACGATAAAAATGATGCAAACACATAATTGATTAGATAATAACCTTAAATACTTCATTTTCAATCAACTATTTGTTTCTCGTTAAAATACTGAGTAAGATATTGAAAAGGGGAGAAGTTCTGTTTTTATTGCATATATCGACGTTTCAGCCGGATTAGAGCGGTTTTACGTGTACATCTTCCATCGGTAATATAAACGGAAAATCATGAACATTTTAGTTAATTCTAATGAAAACACATTGGTTTTATCATTTGTATTGGAACCAACATTGTCATATGTCTTTTCTTGGATCTAAATAATACGAAACCTCGCTCTATGATTTGAAGTTAAAATCCTCAAATATGGTAAAATAGTGACTTTTAACGTTATTCATGTAGTTTGATATTACGAAAATATATTCATTTTTACCAATATTTCGATACTATTTCATGTAGGGATCACGATATCTGATTTGGCCTTCAAATCTCAGAATGTCGCATAATATTGCATTTTAAGCAAGTTTTCTTGCATTTTGTTTCGTACGAAAAATCATCGAATTTAACAATATATTGACGTTTATCATCCCCTTTTCCTCTATGTGATTTAAACAAAATATCATCGAATTAGGCAATATTTTGCCGTTTTCCACGTTTTTGTGAATTTTCAGTTTATGGGTAATAATTCATTATATATACGATAAAAATGATGCAAACACATAATTGATTAGATAATAACCTTAAATACTTCATTTTCAATCAACTATTTGTTCTCGTTAAAATACTGAGTAAGATATTGAAAAGGGGAGAAGTTCTGTTTTTATTGCATATATCGACGTTTCAGCCGGATTAGAGCGGTTTTACGTGTACATCTTCCATCGGTAATATAAACGGAAAATCATGAACATTTTAGTTAATTCTAATGAAAACACATTGGTTTTATCATTTGTATTGGAAACAACATTGTCATGTCTTTTCTTGGATCTAAATAATACGAAACCTCGTTCTATGATTTGAAGTTAAAATCCTCAAATACGGTAAAATAGTGACTTTTTAACGTTATTCATGTAGTTTGATATTACGAAAATATATTCATTTTTACCAATATTTCGATAGTATTTCATGTAGTATCACGATATCTGATTTGGCCTTCAAATCTCAGAATGTCGCATAATATTGCATTTTAAGCAAGTTTTCTTGCATTTTGTTTCGTACGAAAAATCATCGAATTTAACAATATATTGACGTTTATCATCCCCTTTTCCTCTATGTGATTTAAACAAAATATCATCGAATTAGGCAATATTTTGCCGTTTTCCACGTTTTTGTGAATTTTCAGTTTATGGGTAATAATTCATTATATATACGATAAAAATGATGCAAACACATAATTGATTAGATAATAACCTTAAATACTTCATTTTCAATCAACTATTTGTTCTCGTTAAAATACTGAGTAAGATATTGAAAAGGGGAGAAGTTCTGTTTTTATTGCATATATCGACGTTTCAGCCGGATTAGAGCGGTTTTACGTGTACATCTTCCATCGGTAATATAAACGGAAAATCATGAACATTTTAGTTAATTCTAATGAAAACACATTGGTTTTATCATTTGTATTGGAAACAACATTGTCATGTCTTTTCTTGGATCTAAATAATACGAAACCTCGTTCTATGATTTGAAGTTAAAATCCTCAAATACGGTAAAATAGTGACTTTTTAACGTTATTCATGTAGTTTGATATTACGAAAATATATTCATTTTTACCAATATTTCGATAGTATTTCATGTAGTATCACGATATCTGATTTGGCCTTCAAATCTCAGAATGTCGCATAATATTGCATTTTAAGCAAGTTTTCTTGCATTTTGTTTCGTACGAAAAATCATCGAATTTAACAATATTTTGACGTTTATCATCCCCTTTTCCTCTATGTGATTTAAACAAAATATCATCGAATTAGGCAATATTTTGCCGTTTTCCACGTTTTTGTGAATTTTCAGTTTATGGGTAATAATTCATTATATATACGATAAAAATGATGCAAACACATAATTGATTAGATAATAACCTTAAATACTTCATTTTCAATCAACTATTTGTTTCTCGTTAAAACACTGAGTAAGATATTGAAAAGGGGAGAAGTTCTGTTTTTATTGCATATATCGACGTTTCAGCCGGATTAGAGCGGTTTTACGTGTACATCTTCCATCAGTATTATAAACGGAAAATCATGAACATTTTAGTTAATTCTAATGAAAACACATTGGTTTTATCATTTGTATTGGAAACAACATTGTCATATGTCTTTTCTTGGATCTAAATAATACGAAACCTCGCTCTATGATTTGAAGTTAAAATCCTCAAATATGGTAAAATAGTGACTTTTTAACGTTATTCATGTAGTTTGATATTACGAAAATATATTCATTTTTACCAATATTTCGATACTATTTCATGTAGTATCACGATATCTGATTTGGCCTTCAAATCTCAGAATGTCGCATAATATTGCATTTTATGCAAGTTTTCTTGCATTTTGTTTCGTACGAAAAATCATCGAATTTAACAATATTTTGACGTTTATCATCCCCTTTTTCTCTATGTGATTTAAACAAAATATCATCGAATTAGGCAATATTTTGCCGTTTTCCACGTTTTTGTGAATTTTCAGTTTATGGGTAATAATTCATTATATATACGATAAAAATGATGCAAACACATAATTGATTAGATAATAACCTTAAATACTTCATTTTCAATCAACTATTTGTTCTCGTTAAAATACTGAGTAAGATATTGAAAAGGGGAGAAGTTCTGTTTTTATTGCATATATCGACGTTTCAGCCGGATTAGAGCGGTTTTACGTGTACATCTTCCATCGGTAATATAAACGGAAAATCATGAACATTTTAGTTAATTCTAATGAAAACACATTGGTTTTATCATTTGTATTGGAAACAACATTGTCATGTCTTTTCTTGGATCTAAATAATACGAAACCTCGTTCTATGATTTGAAGTTAAAATCCTCAAATACGGTAAAATAGTGACTTTTTAACGTTATTCATGTAGTTTGATATTACGAAAATATATTCATTTTTACCAATATTTCGATAGTATTTCATGTAGTATCACGATATCTGATTTGGCCTTCAAATCTCAGAATGTCGCATAATATTGCATTTTAAGCAAGTTTTCTTGCATTTTGTTTCGTACGAAAAATCATCGAATTTAACAATATTTTGACGTTTATCATCCCCTTTTCCTCTATGTGATTTAAACAAAATATCATCGAATTAGGCAATATTTTGCCGTTTTCCACGTTTTTGTGAATTTTCAGTTTATGGGTAATAATTCATTATATATACGATAAAAATGATGCAAACACATAATTGATTAGATAATAACTTTAAATACTTCATTTTCAATCAACTATTTGTTTCTCGTTAAAACACTGAGTAAGATATTGAAAAGGGGAGAAGTTCTGTTTTTATTGCATATATCGACGTTTCAGCCGGATTAGAGCGGTTTTACGTGTACATCTTCCATCAGTATTATAAACGAAAAATCATGAACATTTTAGTTAATTCTAATGAAAACATATTGGTTTTATCATTTGTATTGGAAACAACATTGTCATATGTCTTTTCTTGGATCTAAATAATACGAAACCTCGTTCTATGATTTGAAGTTAAAATCCTCAAATACGGTAAAATAGTGACTTTTTAACGTTATTCATGTAGTTTGATATTACGAAAATATATTCATTTTTACCAATATTTCGATAGTATTTCATGTAGTATCACGATATCTGATTTGGCCTTCAAATCTCAGAATGTCGCATAATATTGCATTTTAAGCAAGTTTTCTTGCATTTTGTTTCGTACGAAAAATCATCTAATTTAACAATATTTTGATGTTTATCATCCCCTTTTCCTCTATGTGATTTAAACAAAATATCATCGAATTAGGCAATATTTTGCCGTTTTCCACGTTTTTGTGAATTTTCAGTTTATGGGTAATAATTCATTATATATACGATAAAAATGATGCAAACACATAATTGATTAGATAATAACTTTAAATACTTCATTTTCAATCAACTATTTGTTTCTCGTTAAAACACTGAGTAAGATATTGAAAAGGGGAGAAGTTCTGTTTTTATTGCATATATCGACGTTTCAGCCGGATTAGAGCGGTTTTACGTGTACATCTTCCATCAGTATTATAAACGAAAAATCATGAACATTTTAGTTAATTCTAATGAAAACATATTGGTTTTATCATTTGTATTGGAAACAACATTGTCATATGTCTTTTCTTGGATCTAAATAATACGAAACCTCGCTCTATGATTTGAAGTTAAAATCCTCAAATATGGAAAAATAGTGACTTTTTAACGTTATTCATGTAGTTTGATATTACGAAAATATATTCATTTTTACCAATATTTCGATAGTATTTCATGTAGTATCACGATATCTGATTTGGCCTTCAAATCTCAGAATGTCGCATAATATTGCATTTTAAGCAAGTTTTCTTGCATTTTGTTTCGTACGAAAAATTATCGAATTTACCAATATTTTGACGTTTATCATCCCCTTTTCCTCTATTTGATTTAAACAAAATATCATCGAATTAGGCAATATTTTGCCGTTTTCCACGTTTTTGTGAATTTTCAGTTTATATATATTCATTATATATACGATAAAAATGACGCAAACACATAATTGATTAGATAATAACCTTAAATACTTCATTTTCAATCAACTATTTGTTTCTCGTTAAAATACTGAGTAAGATATTGAAAAGGGGAGAAGTTCTGTTTTTATTGCATATATCGACGTTTCAGCCGGATTAGAGCGGTTTTACGTGTACATCTTCCATCGGTAATATAAACGGAAAATCATGAACATTTTAGTTAATTCTAATGAAAACACATTGGTTTTATCATTTGTATTGGAACCAACATTGTCATATGTCTTTTCTTGGATCTAAATAATACGAAACCTCGCTCTATGATTTGAAGTTAAAATCCTCAAATATGGTAAAATAGTGACTTTTAACGTTATTCATGTAGTTTGATATTACGAAAATATATTCATTTTTACCAATATTTCGATACTATTTCATGTAGGGATCACGATATCTGATTTGGCCTTCAAATCTCAGAATGTCGCATAATATTGCATTTTAAGCAAGTTTTCTTGCATTTTGTTTCGTACGAAAAATCATCGAATTTAGCAATATTTTGACGTTTATCATCCCCTTTTTTTCTATGTGATTTAAACAAAATATCATCGAATTAGGCAATATTTTACCGTTTTCCACGTTTTTGTGAATTTTCAGTTTATGGGTAATAATTCATTATATATACGATAAAAATGATGCAAACATATAATTGATTAGATAATAACCTTAAATACTTCATTATCAATCAACTATTTGTTTCTCGTTAAACTTACTTAGACTTACTTAAACTTACTCAGACTTACTTACTTACTTAAACTTACTCAGTTTATACTGAGTAAGATATTGAAAAGGGGAGAAGTTCTGTTTTTATTGCATATATCGACGTTTCAGCCGGATTAGAGCGGTTTTACGTGTTCATCTTTCATCGGTAATATAAACGGAAAATCATGAACATTTTAGTTAATTCTAATGAAAACACATTGGTTTTATCATTTGTATTGGAAACAACATTGTCATATGTCTTTTCTTGGATCTAAATAATACGAAACCTCGTTCTATGATTTGAAGTTAAAATCCTCAAATATGGTAAAATAGTGACTTTTTAACGTTATTCATGTAGTTTGATATTTCGAAAATATATTCATTTTTACCAATATTTCGATACTATTTCATGTAGTATCACGATATCTGATTTGGCCTTCAAATCTCAGAATGTCGCATAATATTGCATTTTAAGCAAGTTTTCTTGCATTTTGTTTCGTACGAAAAATCATCGAATTTAGCAATATTTTGACGTTTATCATCCCCTTTTTTTCTATGTGATTTAAACAAAATATCATCGAATTAGGCAATATTTTACCGTTTTCCACGTTTTTGTGAATTTTCAGTTTATGGGTAATAATTCATTATATATACGATAAAAATGATGCAAACATATAATTGATTAGATAATAACCTTAAATACTTCATTATCAATCAACTATTTGTTTCTCGTTAAACTTACTTAGACTTACTTAAACTTACTCAGACTTACTTACTTACTTAAACTTACTCAGTTTATACTGAGTAAGATATTGAAAAGGGGAGAAGTTCTGTTTTTATTGCATATATCGACGTTTCAGCCGGATTAGAGCGGTTTTACGTGTTCATCTTTCATCGGTAATATAAACGGAAAATCATGAACATTTTAGTTAATTCTAATGAAAACACATTGGTTTTATCATTTGTATTGGAAACAACATTGTCATATGTCTTTTCTTGGATCTAAATAATACGAAACCTCGCTCTATGATTTGAAGTTAAAATCCTCAAATATGGTAAAATAGTGACTTTTTAACGTTATTCATGTAGTTTGATATTACGAAAATATATTCATTTTTACCACTATTTCGATACTATTTCATGTAGTATCACGATATCTGATTTGGCCTTCAAATCTCAGAATGTCGCATAATATTGCATTTTAAGCAAGTTTTCTTGCATTTTGTTTCGTACGAAAAATCATCGAATTTAACAATATTTTGACGTTTATCATCCCCTTTTCCTCTATGTGATTTAAACAAAATATCATCGAATTAGGCAATATTTTGCCGTTTTCCACGTTTTTGTGAATTTTCAGTTTATTGGTAATAATTCATTATATATACGATAAAAATGATGCAAACACATAATTGATTAGATAATAACCTTAAATACTTCATTTTCAATACACTATTTGTTTCTCGTTAAAATACTGAGTAAGATATCAAAAAGGGGAGAAGTTCTTTTTTTATTGCATATATCGACGTTTCAGCCGGATTAGAGCGGTTTTACGTGTACATCTTCCTTCGGTAATATAAACGGAAAATCATGAACATTTTAGTTAATTCTAATGAAAACACATTGCTTTTATCATTTGTATTGGAAACAACATTGTCATGTCTTTTCTTGGATCTAAATAATACGAAACCTCGTTCTATGATTTGAAGTTAAAATCCTCAAATACGGTAAAATAGTGACTTTTTAACGTTATTCATGTAGTTTGATATTACGAAAATATATTCATTTTTACCAATATTTCGATACTATTTCATGTAGTATCACGATATCTGATTTGGCCTTCAAATCTCAGAATGTCGCATAATATTGCATTTTAGGCAAGTTTTCTTGCATTTTGTTTCGTACGAAAAATCATCGAATTTACCAATATTTTGACGTTTATCATCCCCTTTTCCTCTATTTGATTTAAACAAAATATCATCGAATTAGGCAATATTTTGCCGTTTTCCACGTTTTTGTGAATTTTCAGTTTATATATATTCATTATATATACGATAAAAATGATGCAAACACATAATTGATTAGATAATAACCTTAAATACTTCATTTTCAATCAACTATTTGTTTCTCGTTAAAATACTGAGTAAGATATTGAAAAGGGGAGAAGTTCTGTTTTTATTGCATATATCGACGTTTCAGCCGGATTAGAGCGGTTTTACGTGTACATCTTCCATCGGTAATATAAACGGAAAATCATGAACATTTTAGTTAATTCTAATGAAAACACATTGGTTTTATCATTTGTATTGGAACCAACATTGTCATATGTCTTTTCTTGGATCTAAATAATACGAAACCTCGCTCTATGATTTGAAGTTAAAATCCTCAAATATGGTAAAATAGTGACTTTTAACGTTATTCATGTAGTTTGATATTACGAAAATATATTCATTTTTACCAATATTTCGATACTATTTCATGTAGGGATCACGATATCTGATTTGGCCTTCAAATCTCAGAATGTCGCATAATATTGCATTTTAAGCAAGTTTTCTTGAATTTTGTTTCGTACGAAAAATCATCGAATTTAGCAATATTTTGACGTTTATCATCCCCTTTTTTTCTATGTGATTTAAACAAAATATCATCGAATTAGGCAATATTTTACCGTTTTCCACGTTTTTGTGAATTTTCAGTTTATGGGTAATAATTCATTATATATACGATAAAAATGATGCAAACATATAATTGATTAGATAATAACCTTAAATACTTCATTTTCAATCAACTATTTGTTTCTCGTTAAACTTACTTAGACTTACTTAAACTTACTCAGACTTACTTACTTACTTAAACTTACTCAGTTTATACTGAGTAAGATATTGAAAAGGGGAGAAGTTCTGTTTTTATTGCATATATCGACGTTTCAGCCGGATTAGAGCGGTTTTACGTGTTCATCTTTCATCGGTAATATAAACGGAAAATCATGAACATTTTAGTTAATTCTAATGAAAACACATTGGTTTTATCATTTGTATTGGAAACAACATTGTCATATGTCTTTTCTTGGATCTAAATAATACGAAACCTCGTTCTATGATTTGAAGTTAAAATCCTCAAATATGGTAAAATAGTGACTTTTTAACGTTATTCATGTAGTTTGATATTTCGAAAATATATTCATTTTTACCAATATTTCGATACTATTTCATGTAGTATCACGATATCTGATTTGGCCTTCAAATCTCAGAATGTCGCATAATATTGCATTTTAAGCAAGTTTTCTTGCATTTTGTTTCGTACGAAAAATCATCGAATTTAGCAATATTTTGACGTTTATCATCCCCTTTTCCTCTATGTTATTTAAACAAAATATCATCGAATTAGGCAATATTTTACCGTTTTCCACGTTTTTTGTGAATTTTCAGTTTATGGGTAATAATTCATTATATATACGATAAAAATGATGGAAACACATAATTGATTAGATAATAACCTTAAATACTTCATTTTCAATCAACTATTTGTTTCTCGTTAAAATACTGAGTAAGATATTGAAAAGGGGAGAAGTTCTGTTTTTATTGCATATATCCACGTTTCAGCCGGATTAGAGCGGTTTTACGTGTACATCTTCCATCGGTAATATAAACGGAAAATCATGAACATTTTAGTTAATTCTAATGAAAACACATTGGTTTTATCATTTGTATTGGAAACAACATTGTCATATGTCTTTTCTTGGATCTAAATAATACGAAACCTCGCTCTATGATTTGAAGTTAAAATCCTCAAAAATGGTAAAATAGTGACTTTTTAACGTTATTCATGTAGTTTGATATTACGAAAATATATTCATTTTTACCAATATTTCGATACTATTTCATGTAGTATCACGATATGTGATTTGCCCTTCAAATCTCAGAATGTCGCATAATATTTCATTTTAAGCAAGTTTTCTTACATTTTGTTTCGTACGAAAAATCATCGAATTTAGCAATATTTTGACGTTTATCATCCCCCTTTTCCTCAATGTGATTTAAACAAAATATCATCGAATTAGGCAATATTTTGCCATTTTTCACGTTTTTGTGAATTTTCAGTTTATTGTTATTAATTCATTAAATATACGATAAAAATGATGCAAACACATAATTGATTAGAAATTAACCTTAAATACTTCATTTTCAATCAACCATTTGTTTCTCGTTAAAATACTGTGTAGGATATTGAAAAAGTGAGAAGTTCAGTTTTTATTGCATATATTGACGTTTAAGCCGGATTAGAACGGTTTTACGTGTATATATTCCATCGGTAATATAAACGGATATTAGAATTAACTTTCATTAGAATTAACTAAAATATTTTAGTTAATTCTAATGAAAGACATTGGTTTTATCATTTGTATTGGAAACAACATCATATGTCTTCAACATCATATGAAAAGACATGTCATATGTCTTTTCTTGGATCTAAATAATACGAAACCTCGCTCTATGATTTGAAGTTAAAATCCTCAAATATGGTAAAATAGTGACTTTTTTCACGTTTTTCATGTAGTTTGATATTACGTAAATATATTAATTTTTACCAATATTTCGATACTATTTCATGTTGTATCACGATATGTGATTTAGCTTTCAAATCTCAGAATTTCGCATAATATTGCATTTTAAGCAAGTTTTCTTGCATTTTGTTTCGTACGAAAAATCATCGAATTTAGCAATATTTTGACGTTTATCATCCCCTTTTCCTTTATGTGATTTAAACAAAATATCATCGAATTAGGCAATATTTTGCCGTTTTTCCACGTTTTTGTGAATTTTCAGTTTATGGGTATTAATTCATTATATATAACTGTTTTTATTGCATATATCGACGTTTCAGCCGGATTAGAGCGGTTTTACGTGTACATCTTCCATCGGTAATATAAACGGAAAATCATGAACATTTTAGTTAATTCTAATGAAAACACATTGGTTTTATCATTTGTATTGGAAACAACATTGTCATATGTCTTTTCTTGGATCTAAATAATACGAAACCTAGTTCTATGATTTGAAGTTAAAATCCTCAAATATGGTACAATAGGGACTTTTTAACGTTATTCATGTAGTTTGATATTACGAAAATATATTCATTTTTACCAATATTTCGATACTATTTCATGTAGTATCACGATATCTGATTTGGCCTTCAAATCTCAGAATGTCGCATAATATTGCATTTTAAGCAAGTTTTCTTGCATTTTGTTTCGTACGAAAAATCATCGAATATAACAATATTTTGACGTTTATCATCCCCTTTTCCTCTATGTGAATTAAACAAAATATCATCGAATTAGGCAATATTTTGCCGTTTTCCACGTTTTTGTGAATTTTCAGTTTATGGGTAATAATTCATTATATATACGATAAAAATGATGCAAACACATAATTGATTAGATAATAACCTTAAATACTTCATTTTCAATCAACTATTTGTTTCTCGTTAAAATACTGAGTAAGATATTGAAAAGGGGAGAAGTCCTGTTTTTATTGCATATTTCGACGTTTCAGCCGGATTAGAGCGGTTTTACGTGTACATCTTCCATCGGTAATATAAACGGAAAATCATGAACATTTTAGTTAATTCTAATGAAAACACATTGGTTTTATCATTTGCATTGGAAACAACATTGTCATATGTCTTTTCTTGGATCTAAATAATACAAAACCTCGTTCTATGATTTGAAGTTAAAATCCTCAAATATGGTAAAATATTGACTTTTTAACGTTATTCATGTAGCTTGATATTACGAAAATATATTAATTTTTACCAATATTTCGATACTATTTCATGTAGTATCACGATATCTGATTTGGCCTTCAAATCTCAGAATGTCGCATAATATTGCATTTTAAGCAAGTTTTCTTGCATTTTTTTCGTACGAAAAATCATCGAATTTAACAATATTTTGACGTTTATCATCCCCTTTTCCTCTATGTGATTTAAACAAAATATCATCGAATTAGGCAATATTTTGCCGTTTTCCACGTTTTTGTGAATTTTCAGTTTATGGGTATTAATTCATTATATATACGATAAAAATGATGCAAACACATAATTGATTAGCTAATAACCTTAAATTCTTCATTTTCAATCAACTATTTGTTTCTCGTTAAAATACTGAGTAAGATATTGAAAAGGGGAGAAGTTCGGTTTTTATTGCATATATCGACGTTTCAGCCGGATTAGAACGGTTTTACGTGTACATCTTCCCTGGTAATATAAACGGAAAATCATGAACATTTTAGTTAATTCTAATGAAAACACATTGGTTTTATCATTTGTATTGGAAACAACATTGTCATATGTCTTTTCTTGGATCTAAATAATGCGAAACCTCGCCTTATGATTTGAAGTTAAAATCCTCAAATATGGTAAAATAGTGACTTTTCACGTTAATCATGTAGTTTGATATTACGTAAATATATACATTTTTATCAATCTTTCGATACTATTTCATGTAGTATCACGATATGTGATTTGGCCTTCAAATCTCAGAATGTCGCGTAATATTGCATTTTAAGCAAGTTTTCTTGCATTTTGTTTCGTACGAAAAATCATCGAATTTAGCAATATTTTAACGTTTATCTTCCCCTTTTTCTTTATGTGATTTAAACAAAATATCACCCAATTAAGCAATATTTTGCCATTTTTCCACGTTTTTTGTGAATTTTCAGTTTATTGTTATTAATTCATTAATATACGATAAAAATGATGCAAACACATAATTGATTACAAATTAACCTTAAATACTTCATTTTCAATCAACCATTTGTTTCTCGTTAAAAAACTGTGTATGATATTGAAAAGGTGAGAAGTTCAGTTTTTATTGCATATATCGACGTTTCAGCCGGAAGAGAGCGGTTTTACGTGTACATCTTCCATCGGTAATATAAACGGAAAATCAAGGAACATTTTAGTTAATTCTAATGAAAACACATTGGTTTTATCATTTGTATTGGAAACAATATCATATGTCTTCAACATCATATGAAAAGACATATGTCATATGTCTTTTCTTGGATCTAAATAATACGTAACCTCGCTCTATGATTTGAAGTTAAAATCCTCAAATATGGCAAAATAATGATTTTTTCACGTTTTTCATGTAGTTTGAAATTACGTAAATATATTCATTTTTACCAATATTTCGATACTATTTCATGTAGTATCACGATATGTGATTTGGCCTTCAAATCTCAGAATGTCGCATAATATTGCATTTTAAGCAAGTTTTCTTGCATTTTGTTTCGTACGAAAAATCATCGAATTTAACAATATTTTGACGTTTATCATCCCCTTTTCCTCTATGTGATTTTAACAAAATAACGTCGAATTAGGCAATATTTTACCGTTTTCCACGTTTTTGTGAATTTTCAGTTTATGGGTAATAATTCATTATATATACGATAAAAATGATGCAAACACATAATTGATTAGATAATAACCTTAAATACTTCATTTTCAATCAACTATTTATTTCTCGTTAAAATACTGAGTAAGATATTGAAAAGGGGAGAAGTTCTGTTTTTATTGCATATATCGACGTTTCAGCCTGATTAGAGCGGTTTGGCGTGTACATCTTCCATCGGTAATATAAACGGAAAATCATGAACATTTTAGTTAATTCTAATGAAAACACATTGGTTTTATCATTTGTATTGGAAACAACATTGTCATATGTCTTTTCTTGGATCTAAATAATACGAAACCTAGTTCTATGATTTGAAGTTAAAATCCTCAAATATGGTACAATAGGGACTTTTTAACGTTATTCATGTAGTTTGATATTACGAAAATATATTCATTTTTACCAATATTTCGATACTATTTCATGTAGTATCACGATATCTGATTTGGCCTTCAAATCTCAGAATGTCGCATAATATTGCATTTTAAGCAAGTTTTCTTGCATTTTGTTTCGTACGAAAAATCATCGAATATAACAATATTTTGACGTTTATCATCCCCTTTTCCTCTATGTGAATTAAACAAAATATCATCGAATTAGGCAATATTTTGCCGTTTTCCACGTTTTTGTGAATTTTCAGTTTATGGGTAATAATTCATTATATATACGATAAAAATGATGCAAACACATAATTGATTAGATAATAACCTTAAATACTTCATTTTCAATCAACTATTTGTTTCTCGTTAAAATACTGAGTAAGATATTGAAAAGGGGAGAAGTCCTGTTTTTATTGCATATTTCGACGTTTCAGCCGGATTAGAGCGGTTTTACGTGTACATCTTCCATCGGTAATATAAACGGAAAATCATGAACATTTTAGTTAATTCTAATGAAAACACATTGGTTTTATCATTTGCATTGGAAACAACATTGTCATATGTCTTTTCTTGGATCTAAATAATACAAAACCTCGTTCTATGATTTGAAGTTAAAATCCTCAAATATGGTAAAATATTGACTTTTTAACGTTATTCATGTAGCTTGATATTACGAAAATATATTAATTTTTACCAATATTTCGATACTATTTCATGTAGTATCACGATATCTGATTTGGCCTTCAAATCTCAGAATGTCGCATAATATTGCATTTTAAGCAAGTTTTCTTGCATTTTTTTCGTACGAAAAATCATCGAATTTAACAATATTTTGACGTTTATCATCCCCTTTTCCTCTATGTGATTTAAACAAAATATCATCGAATTAGGCAATATTTTGCCGTTTTCCACGTTTTTGTGAATTTTCAGTTTATGGGTATTAATTCATTATATATACGATAAAAATGATGCAAACACATAATTGATTAGCTAATAACCTTAAATTCTTCATTTTCAATCAACTATTTGTTTCTCGTTAAAATACTGAGTAAGATATTGAAAAGGGGAGAAGTTCGGTTTTTATTGCATATATCGACGTTTCAGCCGGATTAGAACGGTTTTACGTGTACATCTTCCCTGGTAATATAAACGGAAAATCATGAACATTTTAGTTAATTCTAATGAAAACACATTGGTTTTATCATTTGTATTGGAAACAACATTGTCATATGTCTTTTCTTGGATCTAAATAATGCGAAACCTCGCCTTATGATTTGAAGTTAAAATCCTCAAATATGGTAAAATAGTGACTTTTCACGTTAATCATGTAGTTTGATATTACGTAAATATATACATTTTTATCAATCTTTCGATACTATTTCATGTAGTATCACGATATGTGATTTGGCCTTCAAATCTCAGAATGTCGCGTAATATTGCATTTTAAGCAAGTTTTCTTGCATTTTGTTTCGTACGAAAAATCATCGAATTTAGCAATATTTTAACGTTTATCTTCCCCTTTTTCTTTATGTGATTTAAACAAAATATCACCCAATTAAGCAATATTTTGCCATTTTTCCACGTTTTTTGTGAATTTTCAGTTTATTGTTATTAATTCATTAATATACGATAAAAATGATGCAAACACATAATTGATTACAAATTAACCTTAAATACTTCATTTTCAATCAACCATTTGTTTCTCGTTAAAAAACTGTGTATGATATTGAAAAGGTGAGAAGTTCAGTTTTTATTGCATATATCGACGTTTCAGCCGGAAGAGAGCGGTTTTACGTGTACATCTTCCATCGGTAATATAAACGGAAAATCAAGGAACATTTTAGTTAATTCTAATGAAAACACATTGGTTTTATCATTTGTATTGGAAACAATATCATATGTCTTCAACATCATATGAAAAGACATATGTCATATGTCTTTTCTTGGATCTAAATAATACGTAACCTCGCTCTATGATTTGAAGTTAAAATCCTCAAATATGGCAAAATAATGATTTTTTCACGTTTTTCATGTAGTTTGAAATTACGTAAATATATTCATTTTTACCAATATTTCGATACTATTTCATGTAGTATCACGATATGTGATTTGGCCTTCAAATCTCAGAATGTCGCATAATATTGCATTTTAAGCAAGTTTTCTTGCATTTTGTTTCGTACGAAAAATCATCGAATTTAACAATATTTTGACGTTTATCATCCCCTTTTCCTCTATGTGATTTTAACAAAATAACGTCGAATTAGGCAATATTTTACCGTTTTCCACGTTTTTGTGAATTTTCAGTTTATGGGTAATAATTCATTATATATACGATAAAAATGATGCAAACACATAATTGATTAGATAATAACCTTAAATACTTCATTTTCAATCAACTATTTATTTCTCGTTAAAATACTGAGTAAGATATTGAAAAGGGGAGAAGTTCTGTTTTTATTGCATATATCGACGTTTCAGCCTGATTAGAGCGGTTTGGCGTGTACATCTTCCATCGGTAATATAAACGGAAAATCATGAACATTTTAGTTAATTCTAATGAAAACACATTGGTTTTATCATTTGTATTGGAAACAACATTGTCATATGTCTTTTCTTGGATCTAAATAATACGAAACCTCGCCCTATGATTTGCAGTTAAAATCCTCAAAAATATGGTAAAATAGTGACTTTTTCACGTTTATCATGTAGTTTGATATTACGTAAATATATTTATTTTTACCAATATTTCGATACTATTTCATGTAGTATCACGATATCTGATTTGGCCTTCAAATCTCAGAATGTCGTATAATATTGCATTTTAAGCAAGTTTTCTTGAATTTTGTTTCGTACGAAAAATCATCGAATTTAGCAATATTTTGACGTTCATCATCCCCTTTTCCTCTATGATATAAACAAAATATCATCGAATTAGGCAATATTTTGCCGTTTTCCACGTTTTTGTGAATTTTCAGTTTATGGGTATTAATTCATTATATATACGATAAAAATGATGCAAACACATAATTGATTAGATAATAACCTTAAATACTTCATTTTCAATCAACTATTTGTTTCTCGTTAAAATACTGAGTAAGATATTAAAAAGGGGAGAAGTTCTGTTTTAATTGGATATATCGACGTTTCAGCCGGAATAGACCGGTTTTCGTGTACATCTTCCATCGGTAATATAAACGGAAAATCAGGAACATTTTAGTTAATTCTTATGAAAACACATTGATTTTTATCATTTGTATTGGAAACAACATTTTCATATGTATTTTCTTGGATCTAAATAATACGAAACCTCGCTCTATGATTTGAAGTTAAAATCCTCAAATATGGTAAAATAGTGACGTTTTCACGTTAATCATGTAGTTTGATATTACGTAAATATATTCATTTTTATCAATATTTCGATACTATTTCATGTAGTATCACGATGTGTGATTTGGCCTTCAAATCTCAGAATGTCGCGTAATATTGCATTTTAAGCAAGTTTTCTTGCATTTTGTTTCGTACGAAAAATCATCGAATTTAGCAATATTTTGACGTTTATCTTCCCCTTTTCCTTTATGTGATTTAAACAAAATATCACCAAATTAAGCAATATTTTGCCATTTTTCCACGTTTTTTGTGAATTTTCAGTTTATTGTTATTAATTCATTAAATATACGATAAAAATGATGCAAACACATAATTGATTAGAAATTAACCTTAAATACTTCATTTTCAATCAACCATTTGTTTCTCGTTAAAATACTGTATAGGATATTGAAAAGGTGAGAAGTCAGTTTTTATTGCATATATCGACGTTTCAGCCGGAATAGAACGGTTTTACGTGTACATCATCTATCGGTAATATAAACGGAAAATCATGAACATTTTAGTTAATTCTAATGAAAACACATTGGTTTTATCAATTGTATTGGAAACAACATTGTCATATGTCTTTTCTTGGATCTAAATAATACGAAACCTCGCTCTATGATTTGAAGTTAAAATCCTCATATATGGTAAAATAGTGACTTTTTAACGTTATTCATGTAGTTTGATATTACGAAAATATATTCATTTTTACCAATATTTCGATACTATTTCATGTAGTATCACGATATCTGATTTGGCCTTCAAATCGCATAATATGAATGTCGCATAATATTGCATTTTAAGCAAGTTTTCTTGCATTTTGTTTCGTACGAAAAATCATCGAATTTAACAATATTTTGACGTTTATCATCCCCTTTTCCTCTATGTGATTTAAACAAAATATCATCGAATTAGGCAATATTTTACCGTTTTCCACGTTTTTGTGAATTTTCAGTTTATGGGTAATAATTCATTATATATACGATAAAAATGATGCAAACACATAATTGATTAGATAATAACCTTAAATACTTCATTTTCAAACAACTATTTGTTTCTCGTTAAAATACTGAGTAAGATACTGAAAAGGGGAGAAGTTCTGTTTTTATTGCATATATCGACGTTTCAGCCGGATTAGAGCGGTTTTACGTATACATCTTCCATCGGTAATATAAACGGAAAATCATGAACATTTTAGTTAATTCTAATGAAAACACATTGGTTTTATCATTTGTATTGGAAACAACATTGTCATATGTCTTTTCTTGGGTCTAAATAATACGAAACCTAGTGCTATGATTTGAAGGTAAAATCCTCAAATATGGTACAATAGTGACTTTTTAACGTTATTCATGTAGTTTGATATTACGAAAATATATTCATTTTTACCAATATTTCGATACTATTTCATGTAGTATCACGATATCTGATTTGGCCTTCAAATCTCAGAATGTCGCATAATATTGCATTTTAAGCAAGTTTTCTTGCATTTTGTTTCGTACGAAAAATCATCGAATTTAACAATATTTTGACGTTTATCATCCCCTTTTCCTCTATGTGATTTAAACAAAATATCATCGAATTAGGCAATATTTTGCCGTTTTCCACGTTTTTGTGAATTTTCAGTTTATGGGTAATAATTCATTATATATACGATAAAAATGATGCAAACACATAATTGATTAGATAATGACCCTAAATACTTCATTTTCAATACACTACTTGTTTCTCGTTAAAATACTGAGTAAGATATTGAAAAAGGGAGAAGTTCTGTTTTTATTGCATATGTCGACGTTTCAGCCGGATTAGAGCGGTTTTTCGTGTACATCTTCCATCGGTAATATAAACGGAAAATCATGAACATTTTAGTTAATTCTAATGAAAACACATTGGTTTTATCATTTGTATTGGAAACAACATTGTCATATGTCTTTTCTTGGATCTAAATAATACGAAACCTCGCTCTTTGATTTGAAGTTAAAATCCTCATATATGGTAAAATAGTGACTTTTTAACGTTATTCATGTAGTTTGATATTACGAAAATATATTCATTTTTACCAATATTTCGATACTATTTCATGTAGTATCACGATATCTGATTTGGCCTTCAAATCTCAGAATGTCGCATAATATTGCATTTTAAGCAAGTTTTCTTGCATTTTTTTTGTACGAAAAATCATCGAATTTAACAATATTTTGACGTTTATCATCCCCTTTTCCTCTATGTGATTTAAACAAAATATCATCGAATTAGGCAATATTTTGCCGTTTTCCACGTTTTTGTGAATTTTCAGTTTATGGGTATTAATTCATTATATATACGATAAAAATGATGCAAACACATAATTGATTATCTAATAACCTTAAATTCTTCATTTTCAATCAACTATTTGTTTCTCGTTAAAATACTGAGTAAGATATTGAAAAGTGGAGAAGTTCGGTTTTTATTGCATATATCGACGTTTCAGCCGGATTAGAACGGTTTTACGTGTACATCTTCCCTGGTAATATAAACGGAAAATCATGAACATTTTAGTTAATTCTAATGAAAACACATTGGTTTTATCATTTGTATTGGAAACAACATTGTCATATGTCTTTTCTTGGATCTAAATAATGCGAAACCTCGCCTTATGATTTGAAGTTAAAATCCTCAAATATGGTAAAATAGTGACTTTTTCACGTTAATCATGTAGTTTGATATTACGTAAATATATACATTTTTACCAATATTTCGATACTATTTCATGTAGTATCACGATATCTGATTTGGCCTTCAAATCTCAGAATGTCGCGTAATATTGCATTTTAAGCAAGTTTTCTTGCATTTTGTTTCGTACGAAAAATCATCGAATTTAGCAATATTTTAACGTTTATCTTCCCCTTTTTCTTTATGTGATTTAAACAAAATATCACCCAATTAAGCAATATTTTGCCATTTTTCCACGTTTTTTGTGAATTTTCAGTTTATTGTTATTAATTCATTAATATACGATAAAAATGATGCAAACACATAATTGATTACAAATTAACCTTAAATACTTCATTTTCAATCAACCATTTGTTTCTCGTTAAAAAACTGTGTATGATATTGAAAAGGTGAGAAGTTCGGTTTTTATTGCATATATCGACGTTTCAGCCGGAAGAGAGCGGTTTTACGTGTACATCTTCCATCGGTAATATAAACGGAAAATCAAGGAACATTTTAGTTAATTCTAATGAAAACACATTGGTTTTATCATTTGTATTGGAAACAATATCATATGTCTTCAACATCATATGAAAAGACATATGTCATATGTCTTTTCTTGGATCTAAATAATACGAAACCTCGCTCTATGATTTGAAGTTAAAATCCTCAAATATGGCAAAATAATGATTTTTTCACGTTTTTCATGTAGTTTGAAATTACGTAAATATATTCATTTTTACCAATATTTCGATACTATTTCATGTAGTATCACGATATGTGATTTGGCCTTCAAATCTCAGAATGTCGCATAATATTGCATTTTAAGCAAGTTTTCTTGCATTTTGTTTCGTACGAAAAATCATCGAATTTAACAATATTTTGACGTTTATCATCCCCTTTTCCTCTATGTGATTTTAACAAAATAACGTCGAATTAGGCAATATTTTACCGTTTTCCACGTTTTTGTGAATTTTCAGTTTATGGGTAATAATTCATTATATATACGATAAAAATGATGCAAACACATAATTGATTAGATAATAACCTTAAATACTTCATTTTCAATCAACTATTTATTTCTCGTTAAAATACTGAGTAAGATATTGAAAAGGGGAGAAGTTCTGTTTTTATTGCATATATCGACGTTTCAGCCTGATTAGAGCGGTTTGGCGTGTACATCTTCCATCGGTAATATAAACGGAAAATCATGAACATTTTAGTTAATTCTAATGAAAACACATTGGTTTTATCATTTGTATTGGAAACAACATTGTCATATGTCTTTTCTTGGATCTAAATAATACGAAACCTCGCCCTATGATTTGCAGTTAAAATCCTCAAAAATATGGTAAAATAGTGACTTTTTCACGTTTATCATGTAGTTTGATATTACGTAAATATATTTATTTTTACCAATATTTCGATACTATTTCATGTAGTATCACGATATCTGATTTGGCCTTCAAATCTCAGAATGTCGTATAATATTGCATT
This sequence comes from Procambarus clarkii, assembly GCF_040958095.1. Classification (NCBI taxonomy): domain Eukaryota; kingdom Metazoa; phylum Arthropoda; class Malacostraca; order Decapoda; family Cambaridae; genus Procambarus; species Procambarus clarkii. The sequence goes on along the minus strand of NW_027189151.1, from coordinate 758,166 downwards.
TTAAGCAAGTTTTCTTGAATTTTGTTTCGTACGAAAAATCATCGAATTTAGCAATATTTTGACGTTCATCATCCCCTTTTCCTCTATGATATAAACAAAATATCATCGAATTAGGCAATATTTTGCCGTTTTCCACGTTTTTGTGAATTTTCAGTTCATGGGTATTAATTCATTATATATACGATAAAAATGATGCAAACACATAATTGATTAGATAATAACCTTAAATACTTCATTTTCAATCAACTATTTGTTTCTCGTTAAAATACTGAGTAAGATATTAAAAAGGGGAGAAGTTCTGTTTTAATTGGATATATCGACGTTTCAGCCGGAATAGACCGGTTTTCGTGTACATCTTCCATCGGTAATATAAACGGAAAATCAGGAACATTTTAGTTAATTCTTATGAAAACACATTGATTTTTATCATTTGTATTGGAAACAACATTTTCATATGTATTTTCTTGGATCTAAATAATACGAAACCTCGCTCTATGATTTGAAGTTAAAATCCTCAAATATGGTAAAATAGTGACGTTTTCACGTTAATCATGTAGTTTGATATTACGTAAATATATTCATTTTTATCAATATTTCGATACTATTTCATGTAGTATCACGATATGTGATTTGGCCTTCAAATCTCAGAATGTCGCGTAATATTGCATTTTAAGCAAGTTTTCTTGCATTTTGTTTCGTACGAAAAATCATCGAATTTAGCAATATTTTGACGTTTATCTTCCCCTTTTCCTTTATGTGATTTAAACAAAATATCACCAAATTAAGCAATATTTTGCCATTTTTCCACGTTTTTTGTGAATTTTCAGTTTATTGTTATTAATTCATTAAATATACGATAAAAATGATGCAAACACATAATTGATTAGAAATTAACCTTAAATACTTCATTTTCAATCAACCATTTGTTTCTCGTTAAAATACTGTATAGGATATTGAAAAGGTGAGAAGTCAGTTTTTATTGCATATATCGACGTTTCAGCCGGAATAGAACGGTTTTACGTGTACATCATCTATCGGTAATATAAACGGAAAATCATGAACATTTTAGTTAATTCTAATGAAAACACATTGGTTTTATCATTATCATTTTAACAATGATAATGTTTCCAATGTATTGGAAACAACATTGTCATATGTCTTTTCTTGGATCTAAATAATACGAAACCTCGCTCTATGATTTGAAGTTAAAATCCTCATATATGGTAAAATAGTGACTTTTTAACGTTATTCATGTAGTTTGATATTACGGAAATATATTCATTTTTACCAATATTTCGATACTATTTCATGTAGTATCACGATATCTGATTTGGCCTTCAAATCTCAGAATGTCGCATAATATTGCATTTTAAGCAAGTTTTCTTGCATTTTGTTTCGTACGAAAAATCATCGAATTTAACAATATTTTGACGTTTATCATCCCCTTTTCCTCTATGTGATTTAAACAAAATATCATCGAATTAGGCAATATTTTACCGTTTTCCACGTTTTTGTGAATTTTCAGTTTATGGGTAATAATTCATTATATATACGATAAAAATGATGCAAACACATAATTGATTAGATAATAACCTTAAATACTTCATTTTCAAACAACTATTTGTTTCTCGTTAAAATACTGAGTAAGATACTGAAAAGGGGAGAAGTTCTGTTTTTATTGCATATATCGACGTTTCAGCCGGATTAGAGCGGTTTTACGTATACATCTTCCATCGGTAATATAAACGGAAAATCATGAACATTTTAGTTAATTCTAATGAAAACACATTGGTTTTATCATTTGTATTGGAAACAACATTGTCATATGTCTTTTCTTGGGTCTAAATAATACGAAACCTAGTTCTATGATTTGAAGGTAAAATCCTCAAATATGGTACAATAGTGACTTTTTAACGTTATTCATGTAGTTTGATATTACGAAAATATATTCATTTTTACCAATATTTCGATACTATTTCATGTAGTATCACGATATCTGATTTGGCCTTCAAATCTCAGAATGTCGCATAATATTGCATTTTAAGCAAGTTTTCTTGCATTTTGTTTCGTACGAAAAATCATCGAATTTAACAATATTTTGACGTTTATCATCTCCTTTTCCTCTATGTGATTTAAACAAAATATCATCGAATTAGGCAATATTTTGCCGTTTTCCACGTTTTTGTGAATTTTCAGTTTATGGGTAATAATTCATTATATATACGATAAAAATGATGCAAACACATAATTGATTAGATAATAACCTTAAATATTTCATTTTCAATACACTATTTGTTTCTCGTTAAAATACTGAGTAAGATATCAAAAAGGGGAGAAGTTATTTTTTATTGCATATATCGACGTTTCAGCCGGATTAGAGCGGTTTTACGTGTACATCTTCCATCGGTAATATAAACGGAAAATCATGAACATTTTAGTTAATTCTAATGAAAACACATTGGTTTTATCATTTGTATTGGAAACAACATTGTCATGTCTTTTCTTGGATCTAAATAATACGAAACCTCGTTCTATGATTTGAAGTTAAAATCCTCAAATACGGTAAAATAGTGACTTTTTAACGTTATTCATGTAGTTTGATATTACGAAAATATATTCATTTTTACCAATATTTCGATACTATTTCATGTAGTATCACGATATCTGATTTGGCCTTCAAATCTCAGAATGTCGCATAATATTGCATTTTAAGCAAGTTTTCTTGCATTTTGTTTCGTACGAAAAATCATCGAATTTAACAATATTTTGACGTTTATCATCTCCTTTTCCTCTATGTGATTTAAACAAAATATCATCGAATTAGGCAATATTTTGCCGTTTTCCACGTTTTTGTGAATTTTCAGTTTATGGGTAATAATTCATTATATATACGATAAAAATGATGCAAACACATAATTGATTAGATAATAACCTTAAATACTTCATTTTCAATCAACTATTTGTTTCTCGTTAAAATACTGAGTTAGATATTGAAAAGGGGAGAAGTTCTGTTTTTATTGCATATATCGACGTTTCAGCCGGATTAGAGCGGTTTTACGTGTACATCTTCCATCGGTAATATAAACGGAAAATCATGAACATTTTAGTTAATTCTAATGAAAACACATTGGTTTTATCACTTGTATTGGAAACAACATTGTCATATGTCTTTTCTTGGATCTAAATAATAAGAAACCTCGCTCTATGATTTGAAGTTAAAATCCTCAAATATGGTAAAATAGTGACTTTTTAACGTTATTCATGTAGTTTGATATTACGAAAATATATTCATTTCTACCAATATTTCGATACTATTTCATGTAGTATCACGATATCTAATTTGGCCTTCAAATCTCAGAATGTCGCATAATATTGCATTTTAAGCAAGTTTTCTTGCATTTTGTTTCGTACGAAAAATCATCGAATTTAGCAATATTTTGACGTTTATCATCCTCTTTTTTTCTATGTTATTTAAACAAAATATCATCGAATTAGGCAATATTTTACCGTTTTCCACGTTTTTGTGAATTTTCAGTTTATGGGTAATAATTCATTATATATACGATAAAAATGATGCAAACACATAATTGATTAGATAATAACCTTAAATACTTCATTTTCAATCAACTATTTGTTTCTCGTTAAAATACTGAGTAAGATATTGAAAAGGGGAGAAGTTCTGTTTTTATTGCATATATCGACGTTTCAGCCGGATTAGAGCGGTTTTACGTGTACATCTTTCATCGGTAATATAAACGGAAAATCATGAACATTTTAGTTAATTCTAATGAAAACACATTGGTTTTATCATTGGTATTGGAAACAACATTGTCATATGTCTTTTCTTGGATCTAAATAATACGAAACCTCGCTCTATGATTTGAAGTTAAAATCCTCAAATATGGTAAAATAGTGACGTTTTCACGTTAATCATGTAGTTTGATATTACGTAAATATATTCATTTTTATCAATATTTCGATACTATTTCATGTAGTATCACGATATGTGATTTGGCCTTCAAATCTCAGAATGTCGCGTAATATTGCATTTTAAGCAAGTTTTCTTGCATTTTGTTTCGTACGAAAAATCATCGAATTTAGCAATATTTTGACGTTTATCTTCCCCTTTTCCTTTATGTGATTTAAACAAAATATCACCGAATTAAGCAATATTTTGCCATTTTTCCACGTTTTTGTGAATTTTCAGTTTATGGGTAATAATTCATTATATATACGATAAAAATGATGCAAACACATAATTGATTAGATAATAACCTTAAATACTTCATTTTCAATCAACTATTTGTTTCTCGTTAAAATACTGAGTAAGATATTAAAAAGGGGAGAAGTTCTGTTTTAATTGGATATATCGACGTTTCAGCCGGAATAGACCGGTTTTCGTGTACATCTTCCATCGGTAATATAAACGGAAAATCAGGAACATTTTAGTTAATTCTTATGAAAACACATTGATTTTTATCATTTGTATTGGAAACAACATTTTCATATGTATTTTCTTGGATCTAAATAATACGAAACCTCGCTCTATGATTTGAAGTTAAAATCCTCAAATATGGTAAAATAGTGACGTTTTCACGTTAATCATGTAGTTTGATATTACGTAAATATATTCATTTTTATCAATATTTCGATACTATTTCATGTAGTATCACGATATGTGATTTGGCCTTCAAATCTCAGAATGTCGCGTAATATTGCATTTTAAGCAAGTTTTCTTGCATTTTGTTTCGTACGAAAAATCATCGAATTTAGCAATATTTTGACGTTCATCTTCCCCTTTTCCTTTATGTGATTTAAACAAAATATCACCAAATTAAGCAATATTTTGCCATTTTTCCACGTTTTTTGTGAATTTTCAGTTTATTGTTATTAATTCATTAAATATACGATAAAAATGATGCAAACACATAATTGATTAGAAATTAACCTTAAATACTTCATTTTCAATCAACCATTTGTTTCTCGTTAAAATACTGTATAGGATATTGAAAAGGTGAGAAGTCAGTTTTTATTGCATATATCGACGTTTCAGCCGGAATAGAACGGTTTTACGTGTACATCATCTATCGGTAATATAAACGGAAAATCATGAACATTTTAGTTAATTCTAATGAAAACACATTGGTTTTATCAATTGTATTGGAAACAACATTGTCATATGTCTTTTCTTGGATCTAAATAATACGAAACCTCGCTCTATGATTTGAAGTTAAAATCCTCATATATGGTAAAATAGTGACTTTTTAACGTTATTCATGTAGTTTGATATTACGAAAATATATTCATTTTTACCAATATTTCGATACTATTTCATGTAGTATCACGATATCTGATTTGGCCTTCAAATCTCAGAATGTCGCATAATATTGCATTTTAAGCAAGTTTTCTTGCATTTTGTTTCGTACGAAAAATCATCGAATTTAACAATATTTTGACGTTTATCATCCCCTTTTCCTCTATGTGATTTAAACAAAATATCATCGAATTAGGCAATATTTTACCGTTTTCCACGTTTTTGTGAATTTTCAGTTTATGGGAAATAATTCATTATATATACGATAAAAATGATGCAAACACATAATTGATTAGATAATAACCTTAAATACTTCATTTTCAAACAACTATTTGTTTCTCGTTAAAATACTGAGTAAGATACTGAAAAGGGGAGAAGTTCTGTTTTTATTGCATATATCGACGTTTCAGCCGGATTAGAGCGGTTTTACGTATACATCTTCCATCGGTAATATAAACGGAAAATCATGAACATTTTAGTTAATTCTAATGAAAACACATTGGTTTTATCATTTGTATTGGAAACAACATTGTCATATGTCTTTTCTTGGGTCTAAATAATACGAAACCTAGTTCTATGATTTGAAGGTAAAATCCTCAAATATGGTACAATAGTGACTTTTTAACGTTATTCATGTAGTTTGATATTACGAAAATATATTCATTTTTACCAATATTTCGATACTATTTCATGTAGTATCACGATATCTGATTTGGCCTTCAAATCTCAGAATGTCGCATAATATTGCATTTTAAGCAAGTTTTCTTGCATTTTGTTTCGTACGAAAAATCATCGAATTTAACAATATTTTGACGTTTATCATCCCCTTTTCCTCTATGTGATTTAAACAAAATATCATCGAATTAGGCAATATTTTGCCATTTTCCACGTTTTTGTGAATTTTCAGTTTATGGGTAATAATTCATTATATATACGATAAAAATGATGCAAACACATAATTGATTAGATAATGACCCTAAATACTTCATTTTCAATACACTACTTGTTTCTCGTTAAAATACTGAGTAAGATATTGAAAAAGGGAGAAGTTCTGTTTTTATTGCATATGTCGACGTTTCAGCCGGATTAGAGCGGTTTTTCGTGTACATCTTCCATCGGTAATATAAACGGAAAATCATGAACATTTTAGTTAATTCTAATGAAAACACATTGGTTTTATCATTTGTATTGGAAACAACATTGTCATATGTCTTTTCTTGGATCTAAATAATACGAAACCTCGCTCTTTGATTTGAAGTTAAAATCCTCATATATGGTAAAATAGTGACTTTTTAACGTTATTCATGTAGTTTGATATTACGAAAATATATTCATTTTTACCAATATTTCGATACTATTTCATGTAGTATCACGATATCTGATTTGGCCTTCAAATCTCAGAATGTCGCATAATATTGTATTTTAAGCAAGTTTTCTTGCATTTTTTTCGTACGAAAAATCATCGAATTTAACAATATTTTGACGTTTATCATCCCCTTTTCCTCTATGTGATTTAAACAAAATATCATCGAATTAGGCAATATTTTGCCGTTTTCCACGTTTTTGTGAATTTTCAGTTTATGGGTATTAATTCATTATATATATGATAAAAATGATGCAAACACATAATTGATTAGCTAATAACCTTAAATTCTTCATTTTCAATCAACTATTTGTTTCTCGTTAAAATACTGAGTAAGATATTGAAAAGGGGAGAAGTTCGGTTTTTATTGCATATATCGACGTTTCAGCCGGATTAGAACGGTTTTACGTGTACATCTTCCCTGGTAATATAAACGGAAAATCATGAACGTTTTAGTTAATTCTAATGAAAACACATTGGTTTTATCATTTGTATTGGAAACAACATTGTCATATGTCTTTTCTTGGATCTAAATAATGCGAAACCTCGCCTTATGATTTGAAGTTAAAATCCTCAAATATGGTAAAATAGTGACTTTTTCACGTTAATCATGTAGTTTGATATTACGTAAATATATACATTTTTATCAATCTTTCGATACTATTTCATGTAGTATCACGATATGTGATTTGGCCTTCAAATCTCAGAATGTCGCGTAATATTGCATTTTAAGCAAGTTTTCTTGCATTTTGTTTCGTACGAAAAATCATCGAATTTAGCAATATTTTAACGTTTATCTTCCCCTTTTTCTTTATGTGATTTAAACAAAATATCACCCAATTAAGCAATATTTTGCCATTTTTCCACGTTTTTTGTGAATTTTCAGTTTATTGTTATTAATTCATTAATATACGATAAAAATGATGCAAACACATAATTGATTACAAATTAACCTTAAATACTTCATTTTCAATCAACCATTTGTTTCTCGTTAAAAAACTGTGTATGATATTGAAAAGGTGAGAAGTTCGGTTTTTATTGCATATATCGACGTTTCAGCCGGAAGAGAGCGGTTTTACGTGTACATCTTCCATCGGTAATATAAACGGAAAATCAAGGAACATTTTAGTTAATTCTAATGAAAACACATTGGTTTTATCATTTGTATTGGAAACAATATCATATGTCTTCAACATCATATGAAAAGACATATGTCATATGTCTTTTCTTGGATCTAAATAATACGAAACCTCGCTCTATGATTTGAAGTTAAAATCCTCAAATATGGCAAAATAATGATTTTTTCACGTTTTTCATGTAGTTTGAAATTACGTAAATATATTCATTTTTACCAATATTTCGATACTATTTCATGTAGTATCACGATATCTGATTTGGCCTTCAAATCTCAGAATGTCGCATAATATTGCATTTTAAGCAAGTTTTCTTGCATTTTGTTTCGTACGAAAAATCATCGAATTTAACAATATTTTGACGTTTATCATCCCCTTTTCCTCTATGTGATTTTAACAAAATAACGTCGAATTAGGCAATATTTTACCGTTTTCCACGTTTTTGTGAATTTTCAGTTTATGGGTAATAATTCATTATATATACGATAAAAATGATGCAAACACATAATTGATTAGATAATAACCTTAAATACTTCATTTTCAATCAACTATTTATTTCTCGTTAAAATACTGAGTAAGATATTGAAAAGGGGAGAAGTTCTGTTTTTATTGCATATATCGACGTTTCAGCCTGATTAGAGCGGTTTGGCGTGTACATCTTCCATCGGTAATATAAACGGAAAATCATGAACATTTTAGTTAATTCTAATGAAAACACATTGGTTTTATCATTTGTATTGGAAACAACATTGTCATATGTCTTTTCTTGGATCTAAATAATACGAAACCTCGCCCTATGATTTGCAGTTAAAATCCTCAAAAATATGGTAAAATAGTGACTTTTTCACGTTTATCATGTAGTTTGATATTACGTAAATATATTTATTTTTACCAATATTTCGATACTATTTCATGTAGTATCACGATATCTGATTTGGCCTTCAAATCTCAGAATGTCGTATAATATTGCATTTTAAGCAAGTTTTCTTGAATTTTGTTTCGTACGAAAAATCATCGAATTTAGCAATATTTTGACGTTCATCATCCCCTTTTCCTCTATGATATAAACAAAATATCATCGAATTAGGCAATATTTTGCCGTTTTCCACGTTTTTGTGAATTTTCAGTTTATGGGTATTAATTCATTATATATACGATAAAAATGATGCAAACACATAATTGATTAGATAATAACCTTAAATACTTCATTTTCAATCAACTATTTGTTTCTCGTTAAAATACTGAGTAAGATATTAAAAAGGGGAGAAGTTCTGTTTTAATTGGATATATCGACGTTTCAGCCGGAATAGTCCGGTTTTCGTGTACATCTTCCATCGGTAATATAAACGGAAAATCAGGAACATTTTAGTTAATTCTTATGAAAACACATTGATTTTTATCATTTGTATTGGAAACAACATTTTCATATGTATTTTCTTGGATCTAAATAATACGAAACCTCGCTCTATGATTTGAAGTTAAAATCCTCAAATATGGTAAAATAGTGACGTTTTCACGTTAATCATGTAGTTTGATATTACGTAAATATATTCATTTTTATCAATATTTCGATACTATTTCATGTAGTATCACGATATGTGATTTGGCCTTCAAATCTCAGAATGTCGCGTAATATTGCATTTTAAGCAAGTTTTCTTGCATTTTGTTTCGTACGAAAAATCATCGAATTTAGCAATATTTTGACGTTTATCTTCCCCTTTTCCTTTATGTGATTTAAACAAAATATCACCAAATTAAGCAATATTTTGCCATTTTTCCACGTTTTTTGTGAATTTTCAGTTTATTGTTATTAATTCATTAAATATACGATAAAAATGATGCAAACACATAATTGATTAGAAATTAACCTTAAATACTTCATTTTCAATCAACCATTTGTTTCTCGTTAAAATACTGTATAGGATATTGAAAAGGTGAGAAGTCAGTTTTTATTGCATATATCGACGTTTCAGCCGGAATAGAACGGTTTTACGTGTACATCATCTATCGGTAATATAAACGGAAAATCATGAACATTTTAGTTAATTCTAATGAAAACACATTGGTTTTATCAATTGTATTGGAAACAACATTGTCATATGTCTTTTCTTGGATCTAAATAATACGAAACCTCGCTCTATGATTTGAAGTTAAAATCCTCATATATGGTAAAATAGTGACTTTTTAACGTTATTCATGTAGTTTGATATTACGAAAATATATTCATTTTTACCAATATTTCGATACTATTTCATGTAGTATCACGATATCTGATTTGGCCTTCAAATCTCAGAATGTCGCATAATATTGCATTTTAAGCAAGTTTTCTTGCATTTTGTTTCGTACGAAAAATCATCGAATTTAACAATATTTTGACGTTTATCATCCCCTTTTCCTCTATGTTATTTAAACAAAATATCATCGAATTAGGCAATATTTTACCGTTTTCCACGTTTTTGTGAATTTTCAGTTTATGGGTAATAATTCATTATATATACGATAAAAATGATGCAAACACATAATTGATTAGATAATAACCTTAAATACTTCATTTTCAAACAACTATTTGTTTCTCGTTAAAATACTGAGTAAGATACTGAAAAGGGGAGAAGTTCTGTTTTTATTGCATATATCGACGTTTCAGCCGGATTAGAGCGGTTTTACGTATACATCTTCCATCGGTAATATAAACGGAAAATCATGAACATTTTAGTTAATTCTAATGAAAACACATTGGTTTTATCATTTGTATTGGAAACAACATTGTCATATGTCTTTTCTTGGGTCTAAATAATACGAAACCTAGTTCTATGATTTGAAGGTAAAATCCTCAAATATGGTACAATAGTGACTTTTTAACGTTATTCATGTAGTTTGATATTACGAAAATATATTCATTTTTACCAATATTTCGATACTATTTCATGTAGTATCACGATATCTGATTTGGCCTTCAAATCTCAGAATGTCGCATAATATTGCATTTTAAGCAAGTTTTCTTGCATTTTGTTTCGTACGAAAAATCATCGAATTTAACAATATTTTGACGTTTATCATCCCCTTTTCCTCTATGTGATTTAAACAAAATATCATCGAATTAGGCAATATTTTGCCGTTTTCCACGTTTTTGTGAATTTTCAGTTTATGGGTAATAATTCATTATATATACGATAAAAATGATGCAAACACATAATTGATTAGATAATGACCCTAAATACTTCATTTTCAATACACTACTTGTTTCTCGTTAAAATACTGAGTAAGATATTGAAAAAGGGAGAAGTTCTGTTTTTATTGCATATGTCGACGTTTCAGCCGGATTAGAGCGGTTTTTCGTGTACATCTTCCATCGGTAATATAAACGGAAAATCATGAACATTTTAGTTAATTCTAATGAAAACACATTGGTTTTATCATTTGTATTGGAAACAACATTGTCATATGTCTTTTCTTGGATCTAAATAATACGAAACCTCGCTCTTTGATTTGAAGTTAAAATCCTCATATATGGTAAAATAGTGACTTTTTAACGTTATTCATGTAGTTTGATATTACGAAAATATATTCATTTTTACCAATATTTCGATACTATTTCATGTAGTATCACGATATCTGATTTGGCCTTCAAATCTCAGAATGTCGCATAATATTGCATTTTAAGCAAGTTTTCTTGCATTTTGTTTCGTACGAAAAATCATCGAATTTAACAATATTTTGACGTTAATCATCTCCTTTTCCTCTATGTGATTTAAACAAAATATCATCGAATTAGGCAATATTTTGCCGTTTTCCACGTTTTTGTGAATTTTCAGTTTATGGGTAATAATTCATTATATATACGATAAAAATGATGCAAACACATAATTGATTAGATAATAACCTTAAATATTTCATTTTCAATACACTATTTGTTTCTCGTTAAAATACTGAGTAAGATATCAAAAAGGGGAGAAGTTCTTTTTTATTGCATATATCGACGTTTCAGCCGGATTAGAGCGGTTTTACGTGTACATCTTCCATCGGTAATATAAACGGAAAATCATGAACATTTTAGTTAATTCTAATGAAAACACATTGGTTTTATCATTTGTATTGGAAACAACATTGTCATGTCTTTTCTTGGATCTAAATAATACGAAACCTCGTTCTATGATTTGAAGTTAAAATCCTCAAATACGGTAAAATAGTGACTTTTTAACGTTATTCATGTAGTTTGATATTACGAAAATATATTCATTTTTACCAATATTTCGATACTATTTCATGTAGTATCACGATATCTGATTTGGCCTTCAAATCTCAGAATGTCGCATAATATTGCATTTTAAGCAAGTTTTCTTGCATTTTGTTTCGTACGAAAAATCATCGAATTTAACAATATTTTGACGTTTATCATCCCCTTTTCCTCTATGTGATTTAAACAAAATATCATCGAATTAGGCAATATTTTGCCGTTTTCCACGTTTTTGTGAATTTTCAGTTTATGGGTAATAATTCATTATATATACGATAAAAATGATGCAAACACATAATTGATTAGATAATAACCTTAAATACTTCATTTTCAATCAACTATTTGTTTCTCGTTAAAATACTGAGTTAGATATTGAAAAGGGGAGAAGTTCTGTTTTTATTGCATATATCGACGTTTCAGCCGGATTAGAGCGGTTTTACGTGTACATCTTCCATCGGTAATATAAACGGAAAATCATGAACATTTTAGTTAATTCTAATGAAAACACATTGGTTTTATCACTTGTATTGGAAACAACATTGTCATATGTCTTTTCTTGGATCTAAATAATAAGAAACCTCGCTCTATGATTTGAAGTTAAAATCCTCAAATATGGTAAAATAGTGACTTTTTAACGTTATTCATGTAGTTTGATATTACGAAAATATATTCATTTCTACCAATATTTCGATACTATTTCATGTAGTATCACGATATCTAATTTGGCCTTCAAATCTCAGAATGTCGCATAATATTGCATTTTAAGCAAGTTTTCTTGCATTTTGTTTCGTACGAAAAATCATCGAATTTAGCAATATTTTGACGTTTATCATCCACTTTTTTTCTATGTTATTTAAACAAAATATCATCGAATTAGGCAATATTTTACCGTTTTCCACGTTTTTGTGAATTTTCAGTTTATGGGTAATAATTCATTATATATACGATAAAAATGATGCAAACACATAATTGATTAGATAATAACCTTAAATACTTCATTTTCAATCAACTATTTGTTTCTCGTTAAAATACTGAGTAAGATATTGAAAAGGGGAGAAGTTCTGTTTTTATTGCATATATCGACGTTTCAGCCGGATTAGAGCGGTTTTACGTGTACATCTTTCATCGGTAATATAAACGGAAAATCATGAACATTTTAGTTAATTCTAATGAAAACATATTGGTTTTATCATTGGTATTGGAAACAACATTGTCATATGTCTTTTCTTGGATCTAAATAATACGAAACCTCGCTCTATGATTTGAAGTTAAAATCCTCAAATATGGTAAAATAGTGACGTTTTCACGTTAATCATGTAGTTTGATATTACGTAAATATATTCATTTTTATCAATATTTCGATACTATTTCATGTAGTATCACGATATGTGATTTGGCCTTCAAATCTCAGAATGTCGCGTAATATTGCATTTTAAGCAAGTTTTCTTGCATTTTGTTTCGTACGAAAAATCATCGAATTTAGCAATATTTTGACGTTTATCTTCCCCTTTTCCTTTATGTGATTTAAACAAAATATCACCAAATTAAGCAATATTTTGCCATTTTTCCACGTTTTTTGTGAATTTTCAGTTTATTGTTATTAATTCATTAAATATACGATAAAAATGATGCAAACACATAATTGATTAGAAATTAACCTTAAATACTTCATTTTCAATCAACCATTTGTTTCTCGTTAAAATACTGTATAGGATATTGAAAAGGTGAGAAGACAGTTTTTATTGCATATATCGACGTTTCAGCCGGAATAGAACGGTTTTACGTGTACATCATCTATCGGTAATATAAACGGAAAATCATGAACATTTTAGTTAATTCTAATGAAAACACATTGGTTTTATCAATTGTATTGGAAACAACATTGTCATATGTCTTTTCTTGGATCTAAATAATACGAAACCTCGCTCTATGATTTGAAGTTAAAATCCTCATATATGGTAAAATAGTGACTTTTTAACGTTATTCATGTAGTTTGATATTACGAAAATATATTCATTTTTACCAATATTTCGATACTATTTCATGTAGTATCACGATATCTGATTTGGCCTTCAAATCTCAGAATGTCGCATAATATTGCATTTTAAGCAAGTTTTCTTGCATTTTGTTTCGTACGAAAAATCATCGAATTTAACAATATTTTGACGTTTATCATCCCCTTTTCCTCTATGTGATTTAAACAAAATATCATCGAATTAGGCAATATTTTACCGTTTTCCACGTTTTTGTGAATTTTCAGTTTATGGGTAATAATTCATTATATATACGATAAAAATGATGCAAACACATAATTGATTAGATAATAACCTTAAATACTTCATTTTCAAACAACTATTTGTTTCTCGTTAAAATACTGAGTAAGATACTGAAAAGGGGAGAAGTTCTGTTTTTATTGCATATATCGACGTTTCAGCCGGATTAGAGCGGTTTTACGTATACATCTTCCATCGGTAATATAAACGGAAAATCATGAACATTTTAGTTAATTCTAATGAAAACACATTGGTTTTATCATTTGTATTGGAAACAACATTGTCATATGTCTTTTCTTGGGTCTAAATAATACGAAACCTAGTTCTATGATTTGAAGGTAAAATCCTCAAATATGGTACAATAGTGACTTTTTAACGTTATTCATGTAGTTTGATATTACGAAAATATATTCATTTTTACCAATATTTCGATACTATTTCATGTAGTATCACGATATCTGATTTGGCCTTCAAATCTCAGAATGTCGCATAATATTGCATTTTAAGCAAGTTTTCTTGCATTTTGTTTCGTACGAAAAATCATCGAATTTAACAATATTTTGACGTTTATCATCCCCTTTTCCTCTATGTGATTTAAACAAAATATCATCGAATTAGGCAATATTTTGCCGTTTTCCACGTTTTTGTGAATTTTCAGTTTATGGGTAATAATTCATTATATATACGATAAAAATGATGCAAACACATAATTGATTAGATAATGACCCTAAATACTTCATTTTCAATACACTACTTGTTTCTCGTTAAAATACTGAGTAAGATATTGAAAAAGGGAGAAGTTCTGTTTTTATTGCATATGTCGACGTTTCAGCCGGATTAGAGCGGTTTTTCGTGTACATCTTCCATCGGTAATATAAACGGAAAATCATGAACATTTTAGTTAATTCTAATGAAAACACATTGGTTTTATCATTTGTATTGGAAACAACATTGTCATATGTCTTTTCTTGGATCTAAATAATACGAAACCTCGCTCTTTGATTTGAAGTTAAAATCCTCATATATGGTAAAATAGTGACTTTTTAACGTTATTCATGTAGTTTGATATTACGAAAATATATTCATTTTTACCAATATTTCGATACTATTTCATGTTGTATCACGATATCTGATTTGGCCTTCAAATCTCAGAATGTCGCATAATATTGCATTTTAAGCAAGTTTTCTTGCATTTTGTTTCGTACGAAAAATCATCGAATTTAACAATATTTTGACGTTTATCATCTCCTTTTCCTCTATGTGATTTAAACAAAATATCATCGAATTAGGCAATATTTTGCCGTTTTCCACGTTTTTGTGAATTTTCAGTTTATGGGTAATAATTCATTATATATACGATAAAAATGATGCAAACACATAATTGATTAGATAATAACCTTAAATATTTCATTTTCAATACACTATTTGTTTCTCGTTAAAATACTGAGTAAGATATCAAAAAGGGGAGAAGTTCTTTTTTATTGCATATATCGACGTTTCAGCCGGATTAGAGCGGTTTTACGTGTACATCTTCCATCGGTAATATAAACGGAAAATCATGAACATTTTAGTTAATTCTAATGAAAACACATTGGTTTTATCATTTGTATTGGAAACAACATTGTCATGTCTTTTCTTGGATCTAAATAATACGAAACCTCGTTCTATGATTTGAAGTTAAAATCCTCAAATACGGTAAAATAGTGACTTTTTAACGTTATTCATGTAGTTTGATATTACGAAAATATATTCATTTTTACCAATATTTCGATACTATTTCATGTAGTATCACGATATCTGATTTGGCCTTCAAATCTCAGAATGTCGAATAATATTGCATTTTAAGCAAGTTTTCTTGCATTTTGTTTCGTACGAAAAATCATCGAATTTAACAATATTTTGACGTTTATCATCCCCTTTTCTCTATGTGATTTAAACAAAATATCATCGAATTAGGCAATATTTTGCCGTTTTCCACGTTTTTGTGAATTTTCAGTTTATGGGTAATAATTCATTATATATACGATAAAAATGATGCAAACACATAATTGATTAGATAATAACCTTAAATACTTCATTTTCAATCAACTATTTGTTTCTCGTTAAAATACTGAGTTAGATATTGAAAAGGGGAGAAGTTCTGTTTTTATTGCATATATCGACGTTTCAGCCGGATTAGAGCGGTTTTACGTGTACATCTTCCATCGGTAATATAAACGGAAAATCATGAACATTTTAGTTAATTCTAATGAAAACACATTGGTTTTATCACTTGTATTGGAAACAACATTGTCATATGTCTTTTCTTGGATCTAAATAATAAGAAACCTCGCTCTATGATTTGAAGTTAAAATCCTCAAATATGGTAAAATAGTGACTTTTTAACGTTATTCATGTAGTTTGATATTACGAAAATATATTCATTTCTACCAATATTTCGATACTATTTCATGTAGTATCACGATATCTAATTTGGCCTTCAAATCTCAGAATGTCGCATAATATTGCATTTTAAGCAAGTTTTCTTGCATTTTGTTTCGTACGAAAAATCATCGAATTTAGCAATATTTTGACGTTTATCATCCTCTTTTTTTCTATGTTATTTAAACAAAATATCATCGAATTAGGCAATATTTTACCGTTTTCCACGTTTTTGTGAATTTTCAGTTTATGGGTAATAATTCATTATATATACGATAAAAATGATGCAAACACATAATTGATTAGATAATAACCTTAAATACTTCATTTTCAATCAACTATTTGTTTCTCGTTAAAATACTGAGTAAGATATTGAAAAGGGGAGAAGTTCTGTTTTTATTGCATATATCGACGTTTCAGCCGGATTAGAGCGGTTTTACGTGTACATCTTTCATCGGTAATATAAACGGAAAATCATGAACATTTTAGTTAATTCTAATGAAAACATATTGGTTTTATCATTGGTATTGGAAACAACATTGTCATATGTCTTTTCTTGGATCTAAATAATACGAAACCTCGCTCTATGATTTGAAGTTAAAATCCTCAAATATGGTAAAATAGTGAGGTTTTCACGTTAATCATGTAGTTTGATATTACGTAAATATATTCATTTTTATCAATATTTCGATACTATTTCATGTAGTATCACGATATGTGATTTGGCCTTCAAATCTCAGAATGTCGCGTAATATTGCATTTTAAGCAAGTTTTCTTGCATTTTGTTTCGTACGAAAAATCATCGAATTTAGCAATATTTTGACGTTTATCTTCCCCTTTTCCTTTATGTGATTTAAACAAAATATCACCAAATTAAGCAATATTTTGCCATTTTTCCACGTTTTTTGTGAATTTTCAGTTTATTGTTATTAATTCATTAAATATACGATAAAAATGATGCAAACACATAATTGATTAGAAATTAACCTTAAATACTTCATTTTCAATCAACCATTTGTTTCTCGTTAAAATACTGAATAGGATATTGAATAGGTGAGAAGTCAGTTTTTATTGCATATATCGACGTTTCAGCCGGATTAGAACGGTTTTACGTGTACATCATCTATCGGTAATATAAACGGAAAATCATGAACATTTTAGTTAATTCTAATGAAAACACATTGGTTTTATCAATTGTATTGGAAACAACATTGTCATATGTCTTTTCTTGGATCTAAATAATACGAAACCTCGCTCTATGATTTGAAGTTAAAATCCTCATATATGGTAAAATAGTGACTTTTTAACGTTATTCATGTAGTTTGATATTACGAAAATATATTCATTTTTACCAATATTTCGATACTATTTCATGTAGTATCACGATATCTGATTTGGCCTTCAAATCTCAGAATGTCGCATAATATTGCATTTTAAGCAAGTTTTCTTGCATTTTGTTTCGTACGAAAAATCATCGAATTTAACAATATTTTGACGTTTATCATCCCCTTTTCCTCTATGTGATTTAAACAAAATATCATCGAATTAGGCAATATTTTACCGTTTTCCACGTTTTTGTGAATTTTCAGTTTATGGGTAATAATTCATTATATATACGATAAAAATGATGCAAACACATAATTGATTAGATAATAACCTTAAATACTTCATTTTCAAACAACTATTTGTTTCTCGTTAAAATACTGAGTAAGATACTGAAAAGGGGAGAAGTTCTGTTTTTATTGCATATATCGACGTTTCAGCCGTATTAGAGCGGTTTTACGTATACATCTTCCATCGGTAATATAAACGGAAAATCATGAACATTTTAGTTAATTCTAATGAAAACACATTGGTTTTATCATTTGTATTGGAAACAACATTGTCATATGTCTTTTCTTGGGTCTAAATAATACGAAACCTAGTTCTATGATTTGAAGGTAAAATCCTCAAATATGGTACAATAGTGACTTTTTAACGTTATTCATGTAGTTTGATATTACGAAAATATATTCATTTTTACCAATATTTCGATACTATTTCATGTAGTATCACGATATCTGATTTGGCCTTCAAATCTCAGAATGTCGCATAATATTGCATTTTAAGCAAGTTTTCTTGCATTTTGTTTCGTACGAGAAATCATCGAATTTAACAATATTTTGACGTTTATCATCCCCTTTTCCTCCATGTGATTTAAACAAAATATCATCGAATTAGGCAATATTTTGCCGTTTTCCACGTTTTTGTGAATTTTCAGTTTATGGGTAATAATTCATTATATATACGATAAAAATGATGCAAACACATAATTGATTAGATAATGACCCTAAATACTTCATTTTCAATACACTACTTGTTTCTCGTTAAAATACTGAGTAAGATATTGAAAAAGGGAGAAGTTCTGTTTTTATTGCATATGTCGACGTTTCAGCCGGATTAGAGCGGTTTTTCGTGTACATCTTCCATCGGTAATATAAACGGAAAATCATGAACATTTTAGTTAATTCTAATGAAAACACATTGGTTTTATCATTTGTATTGGAAACAACATTGTCATATGTCTTTTCTTGGATCTAAATAATACGAAACCTCGCTCTTTGATTTGAAGTTAAAATCCTCATATATGGTAAAATAGTGACTTTTTAACGTTATTCATGTAGTTTGATATTACGAAAATATATTCATTTTTACCAATATTTCGATACTATTTCATGTAGTATCACGATATCTGATTTGGCCTTCAAATCTCAGAATGTCGCATAATATTGCATTTTAAGCAAGTTTTCTTGCATTTTGTTTCGTACGAAAAATCATCGAATTTAACAATATTTTGACGTTTATCATCTCCTTTTCCTCTATGTGATTTAAACAAAATATCATCGAATTAGGCAATATTTTGCCGTTTTCCACGTTTTTGTGAATTTTCAGTTTATGGGTAATAATTCATTATATATACGATAAAAATGATGCAAACACATAATTGATTAGATAATAACCTTAAATATTTAATTTTCAATACACTATTTGTTTCTCGTTAAAATACTGAGTAAGATATCAAAAAGGGGAGAAGTTCTTTTTTATTGCATATATCGACGTTTCAGCCGGATTAGAGCGGTTTTACGTGTACATCTTCCATCGGTAATATAAACGGAAAATCATGAACATTTTAGTTAATTCTAATGAAAACACATTGGTTTTATCATTTGTATTGGAAACAACATTGTCATGTCTTTTCTTGGATCTAAATAATACGAAACCTCGTTCTATGATTTGAAGTTAAAATCCTCAAATACGGTAAAATAGTGACTTTTTAACGTTATTCATGTAGTTTGATATTACGAAAATATATTCATTTTTACCAATATTTCGATACTATTTCATGTAGTATCACGATATCTGATTTGGCCTTCAAATCTCAGAATGTCGCATAATATTGCATTTTAAGCAAGTTTTCTTGCATTTTGTTTCGTACGAAAAATCATCGAATTTAACAATATTTTGACGTTTATCATCTCCTTTTCCTCTATGTGATTTAAACAAAATATCATCGAATTAGGCAATATTTTGCCGTTTTCCACGTTTTTGTGAATTTTCAGTTTATGGGTAATAATTCATTATATATATACGATAAAAATGATGCAAACACATAATTGATTAGATAATAACCTTAAATACTTCATTTTCAATCAACTATTTGTTTCTCGTTAAAATACTGAGTAAGATATTGAAAAGGGGAGAAGTTCTGTTTTTATTGCATATATCGACGTTTCAGCCGGATTAGAGCGGTTTTACGTGTACATCTTCCATCGGTAATATAAACGGAAAATCATGAATATTTTAGTTAATTCTAATGAAAACACATTGGTTTTATCACTTGTATTGGAAACAACATTGTCATATGTCTTTTCTTGGATCTAAATAATAAGAAACCTCGCTCTATGATTTGAAGTTAAAATCCTCAAATATGGTAAAATAGTGACTTTTTAACGTTATTCATGTAGTTTGATATTACGAAAATATATTCATTTTTACCAATATTTCGATACTATTTCATGTAGTATCACGATATCTAATTTGGCCTTCAAATCTCAGAATGTCGCATAATATTGCATTTTAAGCAAGTTTTCTTGCATTTTGTTTCGTACGAAAAAATCATCGAATTTAGCAATATTTTGACGTTTATCATCCTCTTTTTTCTATGTTATTTAAACAAAATATCATCGAATTAGGCAATATTTTACCGTTTTCCACGTTTTTGTGAATTTTCAGTTTATGGGTAATAATTCATTATATATACGATAAAAATGATGCAAACACATAATTGATTAGATAATAACCTTAAATACTTCATTTTCAATCAACTATTTGTTTCTCGTTAAAATACTGAGTAAGATATTGAAAAGGGGAGAAGTTCTGTTTTTATTGCATATATCGACGTTTCAGCCGGATTAGAGCGGTTTTACGTGTACATCTTTCATCGGTAATATAAACGGAAAATCATGAACATTTTAGTTAATTCTAATGAAAACACATTGGTTTTATCATTGGTATTGGAAACAACATTGTCATATGTCTTTTCTTGGATCTAAATAATACGAAACCTCGTTCTATGATTTGAAGTTAAAATCCTCAAATATGGTAAAATAGTGACTTTTTAACGTTATTCATGTAGTTTGATATTTCGAAAATATATTCATTTTTACCAATATTTCGATACTATTTCATGTAGTATCACGATATCTGATTTGGCCTTCAAATCTCAGAATGTCGCATAATATTGCATTTTAAGCAAGTTTTCTTGCATTTTGTTTCGTACGAAAAATCATCGAATTTAACAATATATTGACGTTTATCATCCCCTTTTCCTCTATGTGATTTAAACAAAATATCATCGAATTAGGCAATATTTTGCCGTTTTCCACGTTTTTGTGAATTTTCAGTTTATGGGTAATAATTCATTATATATACGATAAAAATGATGCAAACACATAATTGATTAGATAATAACCTTAAATACTTCATTTTCAATCAACTATTTGTTTCTCGTTAAAACACTGAGTAAGATATTGAAAAGGGGAGAAGTTCTGTTTTTATTGCATATATCCACGTTTCAGCCGGATTAGAGCGGTTTTACGTATACATCTTCCATCGGTAATATAAACGGAAAATCATGAACATTTTAGTTAATTCTAATGAAAACACATTGGTTTTATCATTTGTATTGGAAACAACATTGTCATATGTCTTTTCTTGGATCTAAATAATACGAAACCTAGTTCTATGATTTGAAGTTAAAATCCTCAAATATGGTACAATAGTGACTTTTTAACGTTATTCATGTAGTTTGATATTACGAAAATATATTCATTTTTACCAATATTTCGATACTATTTCATGTAGTATCACGATATCTGATTTGGCCTTCAAATCTCAGAATGTCGCATAATATTGCATTTTAAGCAAGTTTTCTTGCATTTTGTTTCGTACGAAAAATCATCGAACTTAACAATATTTTGACGTTTATCATCCCCTTTTCCTCTATGTGATTTAAACAAAATATCATCGAATTAGGCAATATTTTGCCGTTTTCCACGTTTTTGTGAATTTTCAGTTTATGGGTAATAATTCATTATATATACGATAAAAATGATGCAAACACATAATTGATTAGATAATAACCTTAAATGCTTCATTTTCAATCAACTATTTGTTTCTCGTTAAAATACTGAATAAGATATTGAAAAGGGGAGAAGTTCTGTTTTTATTGCATATATCGACGTTTCAGCCGGATTAGAGCGGTTTTACGTGTACATCTTCCATCGGTAATATAAACGGAAAATCATGAACATTTTAGTTAATTCTAATGAAAACACATTGGTTTTATCATTTGTATTGGAAACAACATTGTCATATGTCTTTTCTTGGATCTAAATAATACGAAACCTCGTTCTATGATTTGAAGTTAAAATCCTCAAATATGGTAAAATAGTGACTTTTTAACGTTATTCATGTAGTTTGATATTTCGAAAATATATTCATTTTTACCAATATTTCGATACTATTTCATGTAGTATCACGATATCTGATTTGGCCTTCAAATCTCAGAATGTCGCATAATATTGCATTTTAAGCAAGTTTTCTTGCATTTTGTTTCGTACGAAAAATCATCGAATTTAACAATATATTGACGTTTATCATCCCCTTTTCCTCTATGTGATTTAAACAAAATATCATCGAATTAGGCAATATTTTGCCGTTTTCCACGTTTTTGTGAATTTTCAGTTTATGGGTAATAATTCATTATATATACGATAAAAATGATGCAAACACATAATTGATTAGATAATAACCTTAAATACTTCATTTTCAATCAACTATTTGTTTCTCGTTAAAACACTGAGTAAGATATTGAAAAGGGGAGAAGTTCTGTTTTTATTGCATATATCGACGTTTCAGCCGGATTAGAGCGGTTTTACGTGTACATCTTCCATCGGTAATATAAACGGAAAATCATGAACATTTTAGTTAATTCTAATGAAAACACATTGGTTTTATCACTTGTATTGGAAACAACATTGTCATATGTCTTTTCTTGGATCTAAATAATAAGAAACCTCGCTCTATGATTTGAAGTTAAAATCCTCAAATATGGTAAAATAGTGACTTTTTAACGTTATTCATGTAGTTTGATATTACGAAAATATATTCATTTCTACCAATATTTCGATACTATTTCATGTAGTATCACGATATCTAATTTGGCCTTCAAATCTCAGAATGTCGCATAATATTGCATTTTAAGCAAGTTTTCTTGCATTTTGTTTCGTACGAAAAATCATCGAATTTAGCAATATTTTGACGTTTATCATCCTCTTTTTTTCTATGTTATTTAAACAAAATATCATCGAATTAGGCAATATTTTACCGTTTTCCACGTTTTTGTGAATTTTCAGTTTATGGGTAATAATTCATTATATATACGATAAAAATGATGCAAACACATAATTGATTAGATAATAACCTTAAATACTTCATTTTCAATCAACTATTTGTTTCTCGTTAAAATACTGAGTAAGATATTGAAAAGGGGAGAAGTTCTGTTTTTATTGCATATATCGACGTTTCAGCCGGATTAGAGCGGTTTTACGTGTACATCTTTCATCGGTAATATAAACGGAAAATCATGAACATTTTAGTTAATTCTAATGAAAACACATTGGTTTTATCATTTGTTATGGAAACAACATTGTCATATGTCTTTTCTTGGATCTAAATAATACGAAACCTCGTTCTATGATTTGAAGTTAAAATCCTCAAATATGGTAAAATAGTGACTTTTTAACGTTATTCATGTAGTTTGATATTTCGAAAATATATTCATTTTTACCAATATTTCGATACTATTTCATGTAGTATCACGATATCTGATTTGGCCTTCAAATCTCAGAATGTCGCATAATATTGCATTTTAAGCAAGTTTTCTTGCATTTTGTTTCGTACGAAAAATCATCGAATTTAACAATATATTGACGTTTATCATCCCCTTTTCCTCTATGTGATTTAAACAAAATATCATCGAATTAGGCAATATTTTGCCGTTTTCCACGTTTTTGTGAATTTTCAGTTTATGGGTAATAATTCATTATATATACGATAAAAATGATGCAAACACATAATTGATTAGATAATAACCTTAAATACTTCATTTTCAATCAACTATTTGTTTCTCGTTAAAACACTGAGTAAGATATTGAAAAGGGGAGAAGTTCTGTTTTTATTGCATATATCCACGTTTCAGCCGGATTAGAGCGGTTTTATGTATACATCTTCCATCGGTAATATAAACGGAAAATCATGAACATTTTAGTTAATTCTAATGAAAACACATTGGTTTTATCATTTGTATTGGAAACAACATTGTCATATGTCTTTTCTTGGATCTAAATAATACGAAACCTAGTTCTATGATTTGAAGTTAAAATCCTCAAATATGGTACAATAGTGACTTTTTAACGTTATTCATGTAGTTTGATATTACGAAAATATATTCATTTTTACCAATATTTCGATACTATTTCATGTAGTATCACGATATCTGATTTGGCCTTCAAATCTCAGAATGTCGCATAATATTGCATTTTAAGCAAGTTTTCTTGCATTTTGTTTCGTACGAAAAATCATCGAACTTAACAATATTTTGACGTTTATCATCCCCTTTTCCTCTATGTGATTTAAACAAAATATCATCGAATTAGGCAATATTTTGCCGTTTTCCACGTTTTTGTGAATTTTCAGTTTATGGGTAATAATTCATTATATATACGATAAAAATGATGCAAACACATAATTGATTAGATAATAACCTTAAATGCTTCATTTTCAATCAACTATTTGTTTCTCGTTAAAATACTGAATAAGATATTGAAAAGGGGAGAAGTTCTGTTTTTATTGCATATATCGACGTTTCAGCCGGATTAGAGCGGTTTTACGTGTACATCTTCCATCGGTAATATAAACGGAAAATCATGAACATTTTAGTTAATTCTAATGAAAACACATTGGTTTTATCATTTGTATTGGAAACAACATTGTCATATGTCTTTTCTTGGATCTAAATAATACGAAACCTCGTTCTATGATTTGAAGTTAAAATCCTCAAATATGGTAAAATAGTGACTTTTTAACGTTATTCATGTAGTTTGATATTTCGAAAATATATTCATTTTTACCAATATTTCGATACTATTTCATGTAGTATCACGATATCTGATTTGGCCTTCAAATCTCAGAATGTCGCATAATATTGCATTTTAAGCAAGTTTTCTTGCATTTTGTTTCGTACGAAAAATCATCGAATTTAACAATATATTGACGTTTATCATCCCCTTTTCCTCTATGTGATTTAAACAAAATATCATCGAATTAGGCAATATTTTGCCGTTTTCCACGTTTTTGTGAATTTTCAGTTTATGGGTAATAATTCATTATATATACGATAAAAATGATGCAAACACATAATTGATTAGATAATAACCTTAAATACTTCATTTTCAATCAACTATTTGTTTCTCGTTAAAACACTGAGTAAGATATTGAAAAGGGGAGAAGTTCTGTTTTTATTGCATATATCCACGTTTCAGCCAGATTAGAGCGGTTTTACGTATACATCTTCCATCGGTAATATAAACGGAAAATCATGAACATTTTTGTTAATTCTAATGAAAACACATTGGTTTTATCATTTGTATTGGAAACAACATTGTCATATGTCTTTTCTTGGATCTAAATAATACGAAACCTAGTTCTATGATTTGAAGTTAAAATCCTCAAATATGGTACAATAGTGACTTTTTAACGTTATTCATGTAGTTTGATATTACGAAAATATATTCATTTTTACCAATATTTCGATACTATTTCATGTAGTATCACGATATCTGATTTGGCCTTCAAATCTCAGAATGTCGCATAATATTGCATTTTAAGCAAGTTTTCTTGCATTTTGTTTCGTACGAAAAATCATCGAACTTAACAATATTTTGACGTTTATCATCCCCTTTTCCTCTATGTGATTTAAACAAAATATCATCGAATTAGGCAATATTTTGCCGTTTTCCACGTTTTTGTGAATTTTCAGTTTATGGGTAATAATTCATTATATATACGATAAAAATGATGCAAACACATAATTGATTAGATAATACCCTTAAATGCTTCATTTTCAATCAACTATTTGTTTCTCGTTAAAATACTGAATAAGATATTGAAAAGGGGAGAAGTTCTGTTTTTATTGCATATATCGACGTTTCAGCCGGATTAGAGCGGTTTTACGTGTACATCTTCCATCGGTAATATAAACGGAAAATCATGAACATTTTAGTTAATTCTAATGAAAACACATTGGTTTTATCATTTGTATTGGAAACAACATTGTCATATGTCTTTTCTTGAATCTAAATAATACGAAACCTCGCTCTATGATTTGAAGTTAAAATCCTCAAATATGGTAAAATAGTGACTTTTTAACGTTATTCATGTAGTTTGATATTACGAAAATATGTTCATTTTTACCAATATTTCGATACTATTTCATGTAGGGATCACGATACCTGATTTGGCCTTCAAATCTCAGAATGTCGCATAATATTGCATTTTAAGCAAGTTTTCTTGCATTTTGTTTCGTACGAAAAATCATCGAATTTAGCAATATTTTGACGTTTATCATCCCCTTTTCCTCTATGTGATTTAAACAAAATATCATCGAATTAGGCAATATTTTACGGTTTTCCACGTTTTTTGTGAATTTTCAGTTTATGGGTAATAATTCATTATATATACGATAAAAATGATGCAATCACATAATTGATTAGATAATAACCTTAAATACTTCATTTTCAATCAACTATTTGTTTCTCGTTAAAATACTGAATAAGATATTGAAAAGGGGAGAAGTTCTGTTTTTATTGCATATATCAACGTTTCAGCCGGATTAGAGCGGTTTTACGTGTACATCTTCCATCGGTAATATAAACGGAAAATCATGAACATTTTAGTTAATTCTAATGAAAACACATTGGTTTTATCATTTGTATTGGAAACAACATTGTCATATGTCTTTTCTTGGATCTAAATAATACGAAACCTCGCTCTATGATTTGAAGTTAAAATCCTCAAAAATGGTAAAATAGTCACTTTTTAACGTTATTCATGTAGTTTGATATTACGAAAATGTATTCATTTTTACCAATATTTCGATACTATTTCATGTAGTATCACGATATGTGATTTGGCCTTCAAATCTCAGAATGTCGCATAATATTGCATTTTAAGCAAGTTTTCTTACATTTTGTTTCGTACGAAAAATCATCGAATTTAGCAATATTTTGACGGTTATCATCCCCTTTTCCTCTATGTGATTTAAACAAAATATCATCGAATTAGGCAATATTTTGCCGTTTTCCACGTTTTTGTGAATTTTCAGTTTATGGGTAATAATTCATTATATATACGATAAAAATGATGCAAACACATAATTGATTAGATAATGACCTTAAATACTTCATTTTCAATACACTACTTGTTTCTCGTTAAAATACTGAGTAAGATATTGAAAAAGGGTGAAGTTCTGTTTTTATTGCATATGTCGACGTTTCAGCCGGATTAGAGCGGTTTTTCGTGTACATCTTCCATCGGTAATATAAACGGAAAATCATGAACATTTTATTTAATTCTAATGAAAACACATTGGATTTATCATTTGTATTGGAAACAACATTGTCATATGTCTTTTCTTGGATCTAAATAATACGAAACCTCGCTCTATGATTTGAAGTTAAAATCCTCATATATGGTAAAATAGTGACTTTTTAACGTTATTCATGTAGTTTGATATTACGAAAATATATTCATTTTTACCAATATTTCGATACTATTTCATGTCGTATCACGATATCTGATTTGGCCTTCAAATCTCAGAATGTCGCATAATATTGCATTTTAAGCAAGTTTTCTTGCATTTTGTTTCGTACGAAAAATGATCGAATTTAACAATATTTTGACGTTTATCATCCCCTTTTCCTCTATGTGATTTAAACAAAATATCATCGAATTAGGCAATATTTTGCCGTTTTCCACGTTTTTGTGAATTTTCAGTTTATGGGTAATAATTCATTATATATACGATAAAAATGATGCAAACACATAATTGATTAGATAATAACCTTAAATACTTCATTTTCAATCAACTATTTGTTTCTCGTTAAAATACTGAGTAAGATATTGAAAAGGGGAGAAGTTCTGTTTTTATTGCATATATCGACGTTTCAGCCGGATTAGAGCTGTTTTACGTGTACATCTTCCATCGGTAATATAAACGGAAAATCATGAACATTTTAGTTAATTCTAATGAAAACACATTGGTTTTATCATTTGTATTGGAAACAACATTGTCATATGTCTTTTCTTGGATCTAAATAATACGAAACCTAGTTCTATGATTTGAAGTTAAAATCCTCAAATATGGTACAATAGTGACTTTTTAACGTTATTCATGTAGTTTGATATTACGAAAATATATTCATTTTTACCAATATTTCGATACTATTTCATGTAGTATCACGGTATCTGATTTGGCCTTCAAATCTCAGAATGTCGCATAATATTGCATTTTATGCAAGTTTTCTTGCATTTTGTTTCGTACGAAAAATCATCGAATTTAGCAATATTTTGACGTTTATCATCCCCTTTTTTTCTATGTGATTTAAACAAAATATCATCGAATTAGGCAATATTTTACCGTTTTCCACGTTTTTGTGAATTTTCAGTTTATGGGTAATAATTCATTATATATACGATAAAAATGATGCAAACATATAATTGATTAGATAATAACCTTAAAACTTCATTTTCAATCAACTATTTGTTTCTCGTTAAAATACTGAGTAAGATATTGAAAAGGGGAGAAGTTCTGTTTTTATTGCATATATCGACGTTTCAGCCGGATTAGAGCGGTGTTACGAATACATCTTCCATCGGTAATATAAACGGATAATCATGAACATTTTAGTTAATTCTAATGAAAACACATTGGTTTTATCCTTTGTATTGGAAACAACATTGTCATATGTCTTTTCTTGGATCTAAATAATACGAAACCTAGTTCTATGATTTGAAGTTAAAATCCTCAAATATGGTACAATAGTGACTTTTTAACGTTATTCATGTAGTTTGATATTACGAAAATATGTTCATTTTTACCAATATTTGGATACTATTTCATGTAGGGATCACGATATCTGATTTGGCCTTCAAATCTCAGAATCTCGCATAATATTGCATTTTAAGCAAGTTTTCTTGCATTTTGTTTCGTAGGAAAAATCATCGAATTTAGCAATATTTTGACGTTTATCATCCCCTTTTCCTCTATGTGATTTAAACAAAATATCATCGAATTAGGCAATATTTTACCGTTTTCCACGTTTTTTGTGAATTTTCAGTTTATGGGTAATAATTCATTATATATACGATAAAAATGATGGAAACACATAATTGATTAGATAATAACCTTAAATACTTCATTTTCAATCAACTATTTGTTTCTTGTTAAACTACTGAGTAAGATATTGAAAAGGGGAGAAGTTCTGTTTTTATTGCATATATCCACGTTTCAGCCGGATTAGAGCGGTTTTACGTGTACATCTTCCATCGGTAATATAAACGGAAAATCATGAACATTTTAGATAATTCTAATGAAAACACATTGGTTTTATCATTTGTATTGGAAACAACATTGTCATATGTCTTTTCTTGGATCTAAATAATACGAAACCTCGCTCTATGATTTGAAGTTAAAATCCTCAAAAATGGTAAAATAGTGACTTTTTAACGTTATTCATGTAGTTTGATATTACGAAAATATATTCATTTTTACCAATATTTCGATACTATTTCATGTAGTATCACGATATGTGATTTGGCCTTCAAATCTCAGAATGTCGCATAATATTGCATTTTAAGCAAGTTTTCTTACATTTTGTTTCGTACGAAAAATCATCGAATTTAGCAATATTTTGACGTTTATCATCCCCCTTTTCCTCTATGTGATTTAAACAAAATATCATCGAATTAGGCAATATTTTGCCATTTTTCACGTTTTTGTGAATTTTCAGTTTATTGTTATTAATTCATTAAATATACGATAGAAATGATGCAAACACATAATTGATTAGAAATTAACCTTAAATACTTCATTTTCAATCAACCATTTGTTTCTCGTTAAAATACTGTGTAGGATATTGAAAAAGTGAGAAGTTCAGTTTTTATTGCATATATTGACGTTTAAGCCGGATTAGAACGGTTTTACGTGTATATATTCCATCGGTAATATAAACGGATATTAGAATTAACTTTCATTAGAATTAACTAAAATATTTTAGTTAATTCTAATGAAAGACATTGGTTTTATCATTTGTATTGGAAACAACATCATATGTCTTCAACATCATATGAAAAGACATGTCATATGTCTTTTCTTTGATCTAAATAATACGAAACCTCGCTCTATGATTTGAAGTTAAAATCCTCAAATATGGTAAAATAGTGACTTTTTTCACGTTTTTCATGTAGTTTGATATTACGTAAATATATTAATTTTTACCAATATTTCGATACTATTTCATGTTGTATCACGATATGTGATTTAGCTTTCAAATCTCAGAATTTCGCATAATATTGCATTTTAAGCAAGTTTTCTTGCATTTTGTTTCGTACGAAAAATCATCGAATTTAGCAATATTTTGACGTTTATCATCCCCTTTTCCTTTATGTGATTTAAACAAAATATCATCGAATTAGGCAATATTTTGCCGTTTTTCCACTTTTTTGTGAATTTTCAGTTTATGGGTATTAATTCATTATATATAACTGTTTTTATTGCATATATCGACGTTTCAGCCGGATTAGAGCGGTTTTACGTGTACATCTTCCATCGGTAATATAAACGGAAAATCATGAACATTTTAGTTAATTCTAATGAAAACACATAGGTTTTATCATTTGTATTGGAAACAACATTGTCATATGTCTTTTCTTGGATCTAAATAATACGAAACCTAGTTCTATGATTTGAAGTTAAAATCCTCAAATATGGTACAATAGTGACTTTTTAACGTTATTCATGTAGTTTGATATTACGAAAATATATTCATTTTTACCAATATTTCGATACTATTTCATGTAGTATCACGATATCTGATTTGGCCTTCAAATCTCAGAATGTCGCATAATATTGCATTTTAAGCAAGTTTTCTTGCATTTTGTTTCGTACGAAAAATCATCGAATTTAACAATATTTTGACGTTTATCATCCCCTTTTCCTCTATGTGAATTAAACAAAATATCATCGAATTAGGCAATATTTTGCCGTTTTCCACGTTTTTGTGAATTTTCAGTTTATGGGTAATAATTCATTATATATGATAAAAATGATGCAAACACATAATTGATTAGATAATAACCTTAAATACTTCATTTTCAATCAACTATTTGTTTCTCGTTAAAATACTGAGTAAGATATTGAAAAGGGGAGAAGTCCTGTTTTTATTGCATATATCGACGTTTCAGCCGGATTAGAGCGGTTTTTCGTGTACATCTTCCATCGGTAATATAAACGGAAAATCATGAACATTTTACTTAATTCTAATGAAAACACATTGGTTTTATCATTTGTACTGGAAACAACATCATATGTCTTCAACATCATATGAAAAGACATATGTCATATGTCTTTTCTTGGATCTAAATAATACGAAACCTCGCTCTATGATTTGAAGTTAAAATCCTCAAATATGGTAAAATAGTGACTTTTTTCACGTTTTTCATGTAGTTTTATATTACGTAAATATATTCATTTTTACCAATATTTCGATACTATTTCATGTAGTAGCACGATATGTGATTTGGCCTTCAAATCTCAGAATGTTGCATAATATTGCATTTTAAGCAAGTTTTCTTGCATTTTGTTTCGTACGAAAAATCATCGAATTTAATATTTTGACGTTTATCATCCCCCTTTTCCTCTATGTGATTTAAACAAAATATCATCGAATTAGGCAATATTTTGCCGTTTTCCACGTTTTTGTGAATTTTCAGTTTATTGTTATTAATTCATTAAATATGCGATAAAAATGATGCAAACACATAATTGATTAGAAATTAGCCTTAAATACTTCATTTTCAATCAACCATTTGTTTCTCGTTAAAATACTGTGTAGGATATTGAAAAGGTGAGAAGTTCAGTTTTTATTGCATATATCGACGTTTCAGCCGGATTAGAACGGTTTTACGTGTACATCTTCCATCGGTAATATAAACGGAAAATCAGGAATATTTTAGTTAATTCTAATTCTAGTTAGAATTGTAGTTAATTCTAATGAAAACACATTGGTTTTATCATTTGTATTGGAAACAACATCATATGTCTTCAACATCAAATGAAAAGACATATGTCATATGTCTTTTCTTGGATCTAAATAATACGAAACCTCGCTCTATGATTTGAAGTTAAAATCCTCAAATATGGTAAAATAGTGACTTTTTCACGTTTGTCATGTAGTTTGATATTACGTAAATATATTCATTTTTACCCATATTTCGATACTATTTCATGTGGTATCACGATATGTGATTTGGCCTTCAAATCTCAGAATGTCGCGTAATATTGCATTTTAAGCAAGTTTTCTTGCATTTTGTTTCGTACGAAAAGTCATCGAATTTAGCAATATTTTGACGTTTATCATCCCCTTTTCCTTTATGTGATTTAAACAAAATATCGTCGAATTAGGCAATATTTTGCCGTTTTTCCACGTTTTTGTGAATTTTCAGTCTATGGGTATTAATTCATTATATATACGATAAAAATGATGCAAACACATAATTGATTAGATAATAACCTTAAATTCTTCATTTTCAATCATCTATTTGTTTCTCGTTAAAATACTGAGTAAGATATTGAAAAGGGGAGAAGTTCAGTTTTTATTGCATATATCGACGTTTCAGCCGGATTAGAGCGGTTTTCGTGTACATCTTCCATCGATAATATAAGCGGAAAATCAGGAACATTTTAGTTAATTCTAATCAAAACACATTGATTTTTATCATTTGTATTAGAAACAACATTGTCATATGTCATTTCTTGGAACTAAATAATACGAAACCTCGCTCTATGATTTGAAGTTAAAATCCTCAAATATGGTAAAATAGAGACTTTTTAACGTTAATCATGTAGTTTGATATTACGAAAATATATTCATTTTTACCAATATTTCGATACTATTTCATGTTGTATCACGATATCTGATTTGGCCTTCAAATCTCAGAATGTCGCATAATATTGCATTTTAAGCAAGTTTTCTTGCATTTTGTTTCGTACGAAAAATCATCGAATTTAGCAATATTTTGACGTTTATCATCCCCTTTTCCTCTATGTGATTTAAACAAAATATCATCGAATTAGGCAATATTTTGCCGTTTTCCACGTTTTTTGTGAATTTTCAGTTTATGGGTATTAATTCACTATATATACGATAAAAATGATGCAAACACATAATTGATTAGATTATGACCTTAAATACTTCATTTTCAATCAACTATTTGTTTCTCGTTAAAATACTGAGTAAGATATTAAAAAGGGGAGAAGTTCTGTTTTAATTGGATATATCGACGTTTCAGCCGGAATAGACCGGTTTTCGTGTACATCATCCATCGGTAATATAAACGGAAAATCAGGAACATTTTAGTTAATTCTTATGAAAACACATTGATTTTTATCATTTGTATTGGAAACAACATTTTCATATGTATTTTCTGTGATCTAAATAATACGAAACCTCGCTCTATGATTTGAAGTTAAAATCCTCAAATATGGTAAAATTGTGACGTTTTCACGTTAATCGTGTAGTTTGATATTACGTAAATATATTCATTTTTATCAATATTTCGATACTATTTCATGTAGTATCACGATATGTGATTTGGCCTTCAAATCTCAGAATGTCGCGTAATATTGCATTTTAAGCAAGTTTTCTTGCATTTTGTTTCGTACGAAAAATCATCGAATTTAGCAATATTTTGACGTTTATCTTCCCCTTTTCCTTTATGTGATTTAAACAAAATATCACCAAATTAAGCAATATTTTGCCATTTTTCCAAGATTTTTGTGAATTTTCAGTTTATTGTTATTAATTCATTAAATATACGATAAAAATGATGCAAACACATAATTGATTAGAAATTAACCTTAAATACTTCATTTTCAATCAACCATTTGTTTCTCGTTAAAATATTGTATAGGATATTGAAAAGGTGAGAAGTCAGTTTTTATTGCATATATCGACGTTTCAGCCGGATTAGAACGGTTTTACGTGTACATCATCTATCGGTAATATAAACGGAAAATCAGGAATATTTTAGTTAATTCTAATGAAAACACATTGGTTTTATCATTTGTACTGGAAACAACATCATATGTCTTCAACATCATATGAAAAGACATATGTCATATGTCTTTTCTTGGATCTAAATAATACGAAACCTCGCTCTATGATTTGAAGTTAAAATCCTCAAATATGGTAAAATAGTGACTTTTTTCACGTTTTTCATGTAGTTTTATATTACGTAAATATATTCATTTTTACCAATATTTCGATACTATTTCATGTAGTAGCACGATATGTGATTTGGCCTTCAAATCTCAAAATGTTGCATAATATTGCATTTTAAGCAAGTTTTCTTGCATTTTGTTTCGTACGAAAAATCATCGAATTTAATATTTTGACGTTTATCATCCCCCTTTTCCTCTATGTGATTTAAACAAAATATCATCGAATTAGGCAATATTTTGCCGTTTTCCACGTTTTTGTGAATTTTCAGTTTATTGTTATTAATTCATTAAATATACGATAAAAATGATGCAAACACATAATTGATTAGAAATTAGCCTTAAATACTTCATTTTCAATCAACCATTTGTTTCTCGTTAAAATACTGTGTAGGATATTGAATAGGTGAGTTCAGTTTTTATTGCATATATCGAATTTCAGCCGGATTAGAACGGTTTTACGTGTACATCTTCCATCGGTAATATAAACGAAAAATCAGGAATATTTTAGTTAAATCTAATGAAAACACATTGGTTTTATCATTTGTATTGGAAACAACATCATATGTCTTCAACATCATATGAAAAGACATATGTCATATGTCTTTTCTTGGATCTAAATAATACGAAACCTCGCTCTATGATTTGAAGTTAAAATTCTCAAATATGGTAAAATAGTGACTTTTTAACGTTTATCATGTAGTTTGATATTACGAAAATATATTCATTTTTACCAATATTTCGATATTATTTAATGTTGTATCACTATATCTGATTTGGCCTTCAAATCTCAGAATGTCGCATAATATTGCATTTTAAGCAAGTTTTCTTGCATTTTGTTTCGTACGAAAAATCATCGAATTTAGCAATATTTTGACGTTTATCATCCCCTTTTCCTCTATGTGATTTAAACAAAATATCATCGAATTAGGCAATGTTTTGCCGTTTTCCATGTTTTTGTGAATTTTCAGTTTATGGGTATTAATTCATTATATATACGATAAAAATGATGCAAACACATTATTGATTTGATAATAACCTTAAATACTTCATTTTCAAACAACTATTTGTTTCTCGTTAAAATACTGAGTAAGATATTTAAAAGGGGAGAAGTTCTGTTTTTATTGCATATATCGACGTTTCAGTCGGAATAGAGCGGTTTTCGTGTACATCTTCCATCGGTAATATAAACGGAAAATCAGGAACATTTTAGTTAATTCTTATGAAAACACATTGATTTTTATCATATGTTATGGAAACAACATTGTCATATGTCTTTTCTTGGATCTAAATAATTCGAAACCTCGCTCTATGATTTGAAGTTAAAAATCCTCAAATATGCTAAAATAGTGACTTTTTCACGTTAATCATGTAGTTTGATATTACGTAAATATATTCATTTTTACCAATATTTCGATACTATTTCATGTAGTATCACGATATGTGATTTGGCCTTCAAATCTCAGAATGTCGCGTAATATTGCATTTTAAGCAAGTTTTCTTGCATTTTGTTTCGTACGAAAAATCATCGAATTAAGCAATATTTTGACGTTTATCTTCCCCTTTTCCTTTATCGGATTTAAACAAAATATCACCGAACTAAGCAATATTTGGCCATTTTTCCACGTTTTTTGTGAATTTTCAGTTTATTGTTATTAATTCATTAAATATTCGATAAAAATGATGCAAACACATAATTGATTAGAAATTAACCTTAAATACTTCATTTTCAATCAACCATTTGTTTCTCGTTCAAATACTGTGTAGGATATTGAAAAGGTGAGAAGTTCAGTTATTATTGCATATATCGACGTTTCAGCCGGATTAGAACGGTTTTACGTGTACATCTTCCATCGGTAATATAAACGGAAAATCAGGAACATTTTAGTTAATTCTAATGAAAACACATTGGTTTTATCATTTGTATTGGAAACACCATCATATGTCTTCAACATCATATGAAAAGACATTTGTCATGTCTTTTCTTGGATCTAAATAATACGAAACCTCGCTCTATGATTTGAAGTTAAAATCCTCAAATATGGTAAAATAGTGACTTTTTTCACGTTTTTCATGTAGTTTTATATTACGTAAATATATTCATTTTTACCAATATTTCGATACTATTTCATGTAGTATCACGATATGTGATTTGGCCTTCAAATCTCAGAATGTCGCATAATATTGCATTTTAAGCAAGTTTTCTTGCATTTTGTTTCGTACGAAAAATCATCGAATGTAATATTTTGACGTTTATCATCCCCCTTTTCCTCTATGTGATTTAAACAAAATATCATCGGATTAGGCAATATTTTGCCGTTTTCCACGTTTTTGTGTATTTTCAGTTTATTGTTATTAATTCATTAAATATACGATAAAAATGATGCAAACTCATAATTGATTAGAAATTAACCTTAAATACTTCATTTTCAATCAACCATTTGTTTCTCGTTAAAATACTGTGTAGGATATTGAAAAGGTGAGAAGTTCAGTTTTTATTGCATATATCGACGTTTCAGCCGGATTAGAACGGTTTTACGTGTACATCTTCCATCGGTAATATAAACGGAAAATCAGGAATATTTTAGTTATTTCTAATTCTAGATAGAATTTTAGTTAATTCTAATGAAAACACATTGGTTTTATCATTTGTATTGGAAACAACATCATATGTCTTCAACATCATATGAAAAGACATATGTCATATGTCTTTTCTTGGATCTAAATAATACGAAACCTCGCTCTATGATTTGAAGTTAAAATCCTCAAATATGGTAAAATAGAGACTTTTTCACTTTTTTCATGTAGTTTGATATTACGTAAATATATTAATTTTTACCCATATTTCGATACTATTTCATGTAGTATCACGATATGTGATTTAGCTTTCAAATCTCAGAATTTCGCATAATATTGCATTTTAAGCAAGTTTTCTTGCATTTTGTTTCGTACGAAAAATCATCGAATTTAGCAATATTTTGACGTTTATCATCCCCTTTTCCTTTATGTGATTTAAACAAAATATCATCGAATTAGGCAATATTTTGCAGTTTTCCCACGTTTTTGTGAATTTTCAGTCTATGGGTATTAATTCATTATATATACGATAAAAATGATGCAAACACATAATTGATTAGATAATAACCTTAAATACTTCATTTTCAATCAACCATTTGTTTCTCGTTAAAATACTGTGTAGGATATTGAAAAGGTGAGTTCAGTTTTATTGCATTTATCGAATTTCAGCCGGATTAGAACGGTTTTACGTGTACATCTTCCATCGGTAATATAAACGAAAAATCAGGAATATTTTAGTTAAATCTAATGAAAACACATTGGTTTTATCATTTGTATTGGAAACAACATCATATGTCTTCAACATCATATGAAAAGACATATGTCATATGTCTTTTCTTGGATCTAAATAATACGAAACCTCGCTCTATGATTTGAAGTTAAAATTCTCAAATATGGTAAAATAGTGACTTTTTAACGTTAATCATGTAGTTTGATATTACGAAAATATATTCATTTTTACCAATATTTCGATATTATTTAATGTTGTATCACTATATCTGATTTGGCCTTCAAATCTCAGAATGTCGCATAATATTGCATTTTAAGCAAGTTTTCTTGCATTTTGTTTCGTACGAAAAATCATCGAATTTAGCAATATTTTGACGTTTATCTTCCCCTTTTCCTTTATCGGATTTAAACAAAATATAACCGAATTAAGCAATATTTTGCCATTTTTCCACGTTTTTTGTGAATTTTCAGTTTATTGTTATTAATTCATTATATATTCGATAAAAATGATGCAAACACATAATTGATTTGAAATTAACCATAAATACTTCATTTTCAATCAACCATTTGTTTCTCGTTCAAATACTGTGTAGGATATTGAAAAGGTGAGAAGTTGAGTTTTTATTGCATATATCGACGTTTCAGCCGGATTAGAACGGTTTTACGTGTACATCTTTCATCGGTAATATAAACGGAAAATCAGGAACATTTTAGTTAATTCTAATGAAAACACATTGGTTTTATCATTTGTATTGGAAACAACATCATATGTCTTCAACATCATATGAAAAGACATATGTCATGTCTTTTCTTTGATCTAAATAATACGAAACCTCGCTCTATGATTTGAAGTTAAAATCCTCAAATATGGTAAAATAGTGACTTTTTTCACGTTTTTCATGCAGTTTTATATTACGTAAATATATTCATTTTTACCAATATTTCGATACTATTTTACGTAGTATCACGATATGTGATTTGCCCTTCAAATCTCAGAATGTCGCATAATATTGCATTTTAAGCAAGTTTTCTTGCATTTTGTTTCGTACGAAAAATCATCGAATGTAATATTTTGACGTTTATCATCCCCCTTTTCCTCTATGTGATTTAAACAAAATATCATCGAATTAGGCAATATTTTGCCGTTTTCCACGTTTTTGTGAATTTTCAGTTTATTGTTATTAATTCATTAAATATACGATAAAAATGATGCAAACACATAATTGATTAGAAATTAACCTTAAATACTTCATTTTCAATCAACCATTTGTTTCTCGTTAAAATACTGTGTAGGATATTGAAAAGGTGAGAAGTTCAGTTTTTATTGCATATATCGACGTTTCAGCCGGATTAGAACGGTTTTACGTGTACATCTTCCATCGGTAATATAAACGGAAAATCAGGAATATTTTAGTTAATTCTAATTCTAGTTAGAATTTTAGTTAATTCTAATGAAAACACATTGGTTTTATCATTTGTATTGGAAACAACAACATATGTCTTCAACATCATATGAAAAGACATATGTCATATGTCTTTTCTTGGATCTAAATAATACGAAACCTCGCTCTATGATTTGAAGTTAAAATTCTCAAATATGGTAAAATAGTGACTTTTTAACGTTAATCATGTAGTTTGATATTACGAAAATATATTCATTTTTACCAATATTTCGATATTATTTAATGTTGTATCACTATATCTGATTTGGCCTTCAAATCTCAGAATGTCGCATAATATTGCATTTTAAGCAAGTTTTCTTGCATTTTGTTTCGTACGAAAAATCATCGAATTTAGCAATATTTTGACGTTTATCATCCCCTTTTCCTCTATGTGATTTAAACAAAATATCATCGAATTAGGCAATATTTTGCCGTTTTCCATGTTTTTGTGAATTTTCAGTTTATGGGTATTAATTCATTATATATACGATAAAAATGATGCAAACACATAATTGATTTGATAATAACCTTAAATACTTCATTTTCAAACAACTATTTGTTTCTCGTTAAAATACTGAGTAAGATATTGAAAAGGGGAGAAGTTCTGTTTTTATTGCATATATCGACGTTTCAGCCGGAATAGAGCGGTTTTCGTGTACATCTTCCATCGGTAATATAAACGGAAAATCAGTAACATTTTAGTTAATTCTTATGAAAACACATTGATTTTTATCATTTGTTATGGAAACAACATTGTCATATGTCTTTTCTTGGATCTAAATAATACGAAACCTCGCTCTATGATTTGAAGTTAAAAATCCTCAAATATGGTAAAATAGTGACTTTTTCACGTTAATCATGTAGTTTGATATTACGTAAATATATTCATTTTTACCAATATTTCGATACTATTTCATGTAGTATCACGATATGTGATTTGGCCTTCAAATCTCAGAATGTCGCGTAATATTGCATTTTAAGCAAGTTTTCTTGCATTTTGTTTCGTACGAAAAATCATCGAATTTAGCAATATTTTGACGTTTATCTTCCCCTTTTCCTTTATCGGATTTAAACAAAATATAACCGAATTAAGCAATATTTTGCCATTTTTCCACGTTTTTTGTGAATTTTCAGTTTATTGTTATTAATTCATTATATATTCGATAAAAATGATGCAAACACATAATTGATTTGAAATTAACCATAAATACTTCATTTTCAATCAACCATTTGTTTCTCGTTCAAATACTGTGTAGGATATTGAAAAGGTGAGAAGTTGAGTTTTTATTGCATATATCGACGTTTCAGCCGGATTAGAACGGTTTTACGTGTACATCTTTCATCGGTAATATAAACGGAAAATCAGGAACATTTTAGTTAATTCTAATGAAAACACATTGGTTTTATCATTTGTATTGGAAACAACATCATATGTCTTCAACTTCATATGAAAAGACATATGTCATGTCTTTTCTTTGATCTAAATAATACGAAACCTCGCTCTATGATTTGAAGTTAAAATCCTCAAATATGGTAAAATAGTGACTTTTTTCACGTTTTTCATGCAGTTTTATATTACGTAAATATATTAATTTTTACCAATATTTCGATACTATTTTACGTAGTATCACGATATGTGATTTGCCCTTCAAATCTCAGAATGTCGCATAATATTGCATTTTAAGCAAGTTTTCTTGCATTTTGTTTCGTACGAAAAATCATCGAATGTAATATTTTGACGTTTATCATCCCCCTTTTCCTCTATGTGATTTAAACAAAATATCATCGAATTAGGCAATATTTTGCCGTTTTCCACGTTTTTGTGAATTTTCAGTTTATTGTTATTAATTCATTAAATATACGATAAAAATGATGCAAACACATAATTGATTAGAAATTAACCTTAAATACTTCATTTTCAATCAACCATTTGTTTCTCGTTAAAATACTGTGTAGGATATTGAAAAGGTGAGAAGTTCAGTTTTTATTGCATATATCGACGTTTCAGCCGGATTAGAACGGTTTTACGTGTACATCTTCCATCGGTAATATAAACGGAAAATCAGGAATATTTTAGTTAATTCTAATTCTAGTTAGAATTTTAGTTAATTCTAATGAAAACACATTGGTTTTATCATTTGTATTGGAAACAACATCATATGTCTTCAACATCATATGAAAAGACATATGTCATATGTCTTTTCTTGGATCTAAATAATACGAAACCTCGCTCTATGATTTGAAGTTAAAATTCTCAAATATGGTAAAATAGTGACTTTTTAACGTTAATCATGTAGTTTGATATTACGAAAATATATTCATTTTTACCAATATTTCGATATTATTTAATGTTGTATCACTATATCTGATTTGGCCTTCAAATCTCAGAATGTCGCATAATATTGCATTTTAAGCAAGTTTTCTTGCATTTTGTTACGTACGAAAAATCATCGAATTTAGCAATATTTTGACGTTTATCATCCCCTTTTCCTCTATGTGATTTAAACAAAATATCATCGAATTAGGCAATATTTTGCCGTTTTCCATGTTTTTGTGAATTTTCAGTTTATGGGTATTAATTCATTATATATACGATAAAAATGATGCAAACACATAATTGATTTGATAATAACCTTAAATACTTCATTTTCAAACAACTATTTGTTTCTCGTTAAAATACTGAGTAAGATATTGAAAAGGGGAGAAGTTCTGTTTTTATTGCATATATCGACGTTTCAGCCGGAATAGAGCGGTTTTCGTGTACATCTTCCATCGGTAATATAAACGGAAAATCAGTAACATTTTAGTTAATTCTTATGAAAACACATTGATTTTTATCATTTGTTATGGAAACAACATTGTCATATGTCTTTTCTTGGATCTAAATAATACGAAACCTCGCTCTATGATTTGAAGTTAAAAATCCTCAAATATGGTAAAATAGTGACTTTTTCACGTTAATCATGTAGTTTGATATTACGTAAATATATTCATTTTTACCAATATTTCGATACTATTTCATGTAGTATCACGATATGTGATTTGGCCTTCAAATCTCAGAATGTCGCGTAATATTGCATTTTAAGCAAGTTTTCTTGCATTTTGTTTCGTACGAAAAATCATCGAATTTAGCAATATTTTGACGTTTATCTTCCCCTTTTCCTTTATCGGATTTAAACAAAATATAACCGAATTAAGCAATATTTTGCCATTTTTCCACGTTTTTTGTGAATTTTCAGTTTATTGTTATTAATTCATTATATATTCGATAAAAATGATGCAAACACATAATTGATTTGAAATTAACCTTAAATACTTCATTTTCAATCAACCATTTGTTTCTCGTTCAAATACTGTGTAGGATATTGAAAAGGTGAGAAGTTGAGTTTTTATTGCATATATCGACGTTTCAGCCGGATTAGAACGGTTTTACGTGTACATCTTTCATCGGTAATATAAACGGAAAATCAGGAACATTTTAGTTAATTCTAATGAAAACACATTGGTTTTATCATTTGTATTGGAAACAACATCATATGTCTTCAACATCATATGAAAAGACATATGTCATGTCTTTTCTTTGATCTAAATAATACGAAACCTCGCTCTATGATTTGAAGTTAAAATCCTCAAATATGGTAAAATAGTGACTTTTTTCACGTTTTTCATGCAGTTTTATATTACGTAAATATATTCATTTTTACCAATATTTCGATACTATTTTACGTAGTATCACGATATGTGATTTGCCCTTCAAATCTCAGAATGTCGCATAATATTGCATTTTAAGCAAGTTTTCTTGCATTTTGTTTCGTACGAAAAATCATCGAATGTAATATTTTGACGTTTATCATCCCCCTTTTCCTCTATGTGATTTAAACAAAATATCATC
This sequence comes from Procambarus clarkii, assembly GCF_040958095.1. Taxonomy (NCBI): domain Eukaryota; kingdom Metazoa; phylum Arthropoda; class Malacostraca; order Decapoda; family Cambaridae; genus Procambarus; species Procambarus clarkii. The sequence goes on along the minus strand of NW_027189151.1, from coordinate 714,631 downwards.
GAATTAGGCAATATTTTGCCGTTTTCCACGTTTTTGTGAATTTTCAGTTTATTGTTATTAATTCATTAAATATACGATAAAAATGATGCAAACACATAATTGATTAGAAATTAACCTTAAATACTTCATTTTCAATCAACCATTTGTTTCTCGTTAAAATACTGTGTAGGATATTGAAAAGGTGAGAAGTTCAGTTTTTATTGCATATATCGACGTTTCAGCCGGATTAGAACGGTTTTACGTGTACATCTTCCATCGGTAATATAAACGGAAAATCAGGAATATTTTAGTTAATTCTAATTCTAGTTAGAATTTTAGTTAATTCTAATGAAAACACATTGGTTTTATCATTTGTATTGGAAACAACATCATATGTCTTCAACATCATATGAAAAGACATATGTCATATGTCTTTTCTTGGATCTAAATAATACGAAACCTCGCTCTATGATTTGAAGTTAAAATCCTCAAATATGGTAAAATAGAGACTTTTTCACGTTTTTCATGTAGTTTGATATTACGTAAATATATTCATTTTTACCCATATTTCGATACTATTTCATGTAGTATCACGATATGTGATTTAGCTTTCAAATCTCAGAATTTCGCATAATATTGCATTTTAAGCAAGTTTTCTTGCATTTTGTTTCGTACGAAAAATCATCGAATTTAGCAATATTTTGACGTTTATCATCCCCTTTTCCTTTATGTGATTTAAACAAAATATCATCGAATTAGGCAATATTTTGCCGTTTTTCCACGTTTTTGTGAATTTTCAGTCTATGGGTATTAATTCATTATATATACGATAAAAATGATGCAAACACATAATTGATTAGATAATAACCTTAAATACTTCATTTTCAATCAACCATTTGTTTCTCGTTAAAATACTGTGTAGGATATTGAAAAGGTGAGAAGTTCAGTTTTTATTGCATATATCGAATTTCAGCCGGATTAGAACGGTTTTACGTGTACATCTTCCATCGGTAATATAAACGGAAAATCAGGAATATTTTAGTTAAATCTAATGAAAACACATTGGTTTTATCATTTGTATTGGAAACAACATCATATGTCTTCAACATCATATGAAAAGACATATGTCATATGTCTTTTCTTGGATCTAAATAATACGAAACCTCGCTCTATGATTTGAAGTTAAAATTCTCAAATATGGTAAAATAGTGACTTTTTAACGTTAATCATGTAGTTTGATATTACGAAAATATATTCATTTTTACCAATATTTCGATACTATTTAATGTTGTATCACTATATCTGATTTGGCCTTCAAATCTCAGAATGTCGCATAATATTGCATTTTAAGCAAGTTTTCTTGCATTTTGTTTCGTACGAAAAATCATCGAATTTAGCAATATTTTGACGTTTATCATCCCCTTTTCCTCTATGTGATTTAAACAAAATATCATCGAATTAGGCAATATTTTGCCGTTTTCCATGTTTGTGAATTTTCAGTTTATGGGTATTAATTCATTATATATACGATAAAAATGATGCAAACACATAATTGATTTGATAATAACCTTAAATACTTCATTTTCAAACAACTATTTGTTTCTCGTTAAAATACTGAGTAAGATATTGAAAAGGGGAGAAGTTCAGTTTTTATTGCATATATCGACGTTTCAGCCGGAATAGAGCGGTTTTCGTGTACATCTTCCATCGGTAATATAAACGGAAAATCAGGAACATTTTAGTTAATTCTTATGAAAACACATTGATTTTTATCATTTGTTATGGAAACAACATTGTCATATGTCTTTTCTTGGATCTAAATAATACGAAACCTCGGTCTATGATTTGAAGTTAAAAATCCTCAAATATGGTAAAATAGTGACTTTTTCACGTTAATCATGTAGTTTGAATCTCAGAATGTCGCGTAATATTGCATTTTAAGCAAGTTTTCTTGCATTTTGTTTCGTACGAAAAATCATCGAATTTAGCAATATTTTGACGTTTATCTTCCCCTTTTCCTTTATCGGATTTAAACAAAATATCACCGAATTAAGCAATATTTTGCCATTTTTCCACGTTTTTTGTGAATTTTCAGTTTATTGTTATTAATTCATTAAATATTCGATAAAAATGATGCAAACACATAATTGATTAGAAATTAACCTTAAATACTTCATTTTCAATCAACCATTTGTTTCTCGTTCAAATACTGTGTAGGATATTGAAAAGGTGAGAAGTTGAGTTTTTATTGCATATATCGACGTTTCAGCCGGATTAGAACGGTTTTACGTGTACATCTTCCATCGGTAATATAAACGGAAAATCAGGAATATTTTAGTTAATTCTAATTCTAGTTAGAATTTTAGTTAATTCTAATGAAAACACATTGGTTTTATCATTTGTATTGGAAACAACATCATATGTCTTCAACATCATATGAAAAGACATATGTCATATGTCTTTTCTTGGATCTAAATAATACGAAACCCTCGCTCTATGATTTGAAGTTAAAATCCTCAAATATGGTAAAATAGAGACTTTTTCACGTTTTTCATGTAGTTTGATATTACGTAAATATATTAATTTTTACCCATATTTCGATACTATTTCATGTAGTATCACAATATGTGATTTAGCTTTCAAATCTCAGAATTTCGCATAATATTGCATTTTAAGCAAGTTTTCTTCCATTTTGCAATTATGTGTTTGCAATAAAAACTCAACTTCTCACCTTTTCAATATCCTACACAGTATTTGAACGAGAAACAAATGGTTGATTGAAAATGAAGTATTTAAGGTTAATTTCTAATCAATTATGTGTTTGCATCTGTTTGCAGATGCAAACACATAATTGATTAGAAATTAACCTTAAATACTTCATTTTCAATCAACCATTTGTTTCTCGTTCAAATACTGTGTAGGATATTGAAAAGGTGAGAAGTTGAGTTTTTATTGCATATATCGACGTTTCAGCCGGATTAGAACGGTTTTACGTGTACATCTTCCATCGGTAATATAAACGGAAAATCAGGAATATTTTAGTTAATTCTAATTCTAGTTAGAATTTTAGTTAATTCTAATGAAAACACATTGGTTTTATCATTTGTATTGGAAACAACATCATATGTCTTCAACATCATATGAAAAGACATATGTCATATGTCTTTTCTTGGATCTAAATAATACGAAACCCTCGCTCTATGATTTGAAGTTAAAATCCTCAAATATGGTAAAATAGAGACTTTTTCACGTTTTTCATGTAGTTTGATATTACGTAAATATATTAATTTTTACCCATATTTCGATACTATTTCATGTAGTATCACGATATGTGATTTAGCTTTCAAATCTCAGAATTTCGCATAATATTGCATTTTAAGCAAGTTTTCTTGCATTTTGTTTCGTACGAAAAATCATCGAATTTAGCAATATTTTGACGTTTATCATCCCCTTTTCCTTTATGTGATTTAAACAAAATATCATCGAATTAGGCAATATTTTGCCGTTTTTCCACGTTTTTGTGAATTTTCAGTCTATGGGTATTAATTCATTATATATACGATAAAAATGATGCAAACACATAATTGATTAGATAATAACCTTAAATACTTCATTTTCAATCAACCATTTGTTTCTCGTTAAAATACTGTGTAGGATATTGAAAAGGTGAGAAGTTCAGTTTTTATTGCATATATCGAATTTCAGCCGGATTAGAACGGTTTTACGTGTACATCTTCCATCGGTAATATAAACGGAAAATCAGGAATATTTTAGTTAAATCTAATGAAAACACATTGGTTTTATCATTTGTATTGGAAACAACATCATATGTCTTCAACATCATATGAAAAGACATATGTCATATGTCTTTTCTTGGATCTAAATAATACGAAACCTCGCTCTATGATTTGAAGTTAAAATTCTCAAATATGGTAAAATAGTGACTTTTTAACGTTAATCATGTAGTTTGATATTACGAAAATATATTCATTTTTACCAATATTTCGATACTATTTAATGTTGTATCACTATATCTGATTTGGCCTTCAAATCTCAGAATGTCGCATAATATTGCATTTTAAGCAAGTTTTCTTGCATTTTGTTTCGTACGAAAAATCATCGAATTTAGCAATATTTTGACGTTTATCATCCCCTTTTCCTCTATGTGATTTAAACAAAATATCATCGAATTAGGCAATATTTTGCCGTTTTCCATGTTTGTGAATTTTCAGTTTATGGGTATTAATTCATTATATATACGATAAAAATGATGCAAACACATAATTGATTTGATAATAACCTTAAATACTTCATTTTCAAACAACTATTTGTTTCTCGTTAAAATACTGAGTAAGATATTGAAAAGGGGAGAAGTTCAGTTTTTATTGCATATATCGACGTTTCAGCCGGAATAGAGCGGTTTTCGTGTACATCTTCCATCGGTAATATAAACGGAAAATCAGGAACATTTTAGTTAATTCTTATGAAAACACATTGATTTTTATCATTTGTTATGGAAACAACATTGTCATATGTCTTTTCTTGGATCTAAATAATACGAAACCTCGGTCTATGATTTGAAGTTAAAAATCCTCAAATATGGTAAAATAGTGACTTTTTCACGTTAATCATGTAGTTTGAATCTCAGAATGTCGCGTAATATTGCATTTTAAGCAAGTTTTCTTGCATTTTGTTTCGTACGAAAAATCATCGAATTTAGCAATATTTTGACGTTTATCTTCCCCTTTTCCTTTATCGGATTTAAACAAAATATCACCGAATTAAGCAATATTTTGCCATTTTTCCACGTTTTTTGTGAATTTTCAGTTTATTGTTATTAATTCATTAAATATTCGATAAAAATGATGCAAACACATAATTGATTAGAAATTAACCTTAAATACTTCATTTTCAATCAACCATTTGTTTCTCGTTCAAATACTGTGTAGGATATTGAAAAGGTGAGAAGTTGAGTTTTTATTGCATATATCGACGTTTCAGCCGGATTAGAACGGTTTTACGTGTACATCTTCCATCGGTAATATAAACGGAAAATCAGGAATATTTTAGTTAATTCTAATTCTAGTTAGAATTTTAGTTAATTCTAATGAAAACACATTGGTTTTATCATTTGTATTGGAAACAACATCATATGTCTTCAACATCATATGAAAAGACATATGTCATATGTCTTTTCTTGGATCTAAATAATACGAAACCCTCGCTCTATGATTTGAAGTTAAAATCCTCAAATATGGTAAAATAGAGACTTTTTCACGTTTTTCATGTAGTTTGATATTACGTAAATATATTAATTTTTACCCATATTTCGATACTATTTCATGTAGTATCACAATATGTGATTTAGCTTTCAAATCTCAGAATTTCGCATAATATTGCATTTTAAGCAAGTTTTCTTCCATTTTGCAATTATGTGTTTGCAATAAAAACTCAACTTCTCACCTTTTCAATATCCTACACAGTATTTGAACGAGAAACAAATGGTTGATTGAAAATGAAGTATTTAAGGTTAATTTCTAATCAATTATGTGTTTGCATCTGTTTGCAGATGCAAACACATAATTGATTAGAAATTAACCTTAAATACTTCATTTTCAATCAACCATTTGTTTCTCGTTCAAATACTGTGTAGGATATTGAAAAGGTGAGAAGTTGAGTTTTTATTGCATATATCGACGTTTCAGCCGGATTAGAACGGTTTTACGTGTACATCTTCCATCGGTAATATAAACGGAAAATCAGGAATATTTTAGTTAATTCTAATTCTAGTTAGAATTTTAGTTAATTCTAATGAAAACACATTGGTTTTATCATTTGTATTGGAAACAACATCATATGTCTTCAACATCATATGAAAAGACATATGTCATATGTCTTTTCTTGGATCTAAATAATACGAAACCCTCGCTCTATGATTTGAAGTTAAAATCCTCAAATATGGTAAAATAGAGACTTTTTCACGTTTTTCATGTAGTTTGATATTACGTAAATATATTAATTTTTACCCATATTTCGATACTATTTCATGTAGTATCACAATATGTGATTTAGCTTTCAAATCTCAGAATTTCGCATAATATTGCATTTTAAGCAAGTTTTCTTGCATTTTGTTTCGTACGAAAAATCATCGAATTTAGCAATATTTTGACGTTTATCATCCCCTTTTCCTTTATGTGATTTAAACAAAATATCATCGAATTAGGCAATATTTTGCCGTTTTTCCACGTTTTTGTGAATTTTCAGTCTATGGGTATTAATTCATTATATATACGATAAAAATGATGCAAACACATAATTGATTAGATAATAACCTTAAAAACTTCATTTTCAATCAACCATTTGTTTCTCGTTAAAATACTGTGTAGGATATTGAAAAGGTGAGAAGTTCAGTTTTTATTGCATATATCGAATTTCAGCCGGATTAGAACGGTTTTACGTGTACATCTTCCATCGGTAATATAAACGGAAAATCAGGAATATTTTAGTTAAATCTAATGAAAACACATTGGTTTTATTATTTGTATTGGAAACAACATCATATGTCTTCAACATCATATGAAAAGACATATGTCATATGTCTTTTCTTGGATCTAAATAATACGAAACCTCGCTCTATGATTTGAAGTTAAAATTCTCAAATATGGTAAAATAGTGACTTCTTAACGTTAATCATGTAGTTTGATATTACGAAAATATATTCATTTCTACCAATATTTCGATACTATTTAATGTTGTATCACTATATCTGATTTGGCCTTCAAATCTCAGAATGTCGCATAATATTGCATTTTAAGCAAGTTTTCTTGCATTTTGTTTCGTACGAAAAATCATCGAATTTAGTAATATTTTGACGTTTATCATCCCCTTTTCCTCTATGTGATTTAAACAAAATATCATCGAATTAGGCAATATTTTGCCGTTTTCCATGTTTTTGTGAATTTTCAGTTTATGGGTATTAATTCATTATATATACGATAAAAATGATGCAAACACATAATTGATTTGATAATATCCTTAAATACTTCATTTTCAAACAACTATTTGTTTCTCGTTAAAATACTGAGTAAGATATTGAAAAGGGGAGAAGTTCAGTTTTTATTGCATATATCGACGTTTCAGCCGGAATAGAGCGGTTTTCGTGTACATCTTCCATCGGTAATATAAACGGAAAATCAGGAACATTTTAGTTAATTCTTATGAAAACACATTGATTTTTATCATTTGTTATGGAAACAACATTGTCATATGTCTTTTCTTGGATCTAAATAATACGAAACCTCGCTCTATGATTTGAAGTTAAAAATCCTCAAATATGGTAAAATAGTGACTTTTTCACGTTAATCATGTAGTTTGAATCTCAGAATGTCGCGTAATATTGCATTTTAAGCAATTTTTCTTGCATTTTGTTTCGTACGAAAAATCATCGAATTTAGCAATATTTTGACGTTTATCATCCCCTTTTCCTCTATGTGATTTAAACAAAATATCATCGAATTAGGCAATATTTTGCCGTTTTCCATGTTTTTGTGAATTTTCAGTTTATGGGTATTAATTCATTATATATACGATAAAAATGATGCAAACACATAATTGATTTGATAATAACCTTAAATACTTCATTTTCAAACAACTATTTGTTTCTCGTTAAAATACTGAGTAAGATATTGAAAAGGGGAGAAGTTCAGTTTTTATTGCATATATCGACGTTTCAGCCGGAATAGAGCGGTTTTCGTGTACATCTTCCATCGGTAATATAAACGGAAAATCAGGAACATTTTAGTTAATTCTTATGAAAACACATTGATTTTTATCATTTGTTATGGAAACAACATTGTCATATGTCTTTTCTTGGATCTAAATAATACGAAACCTCGCTCTATGATTTGAAGTTAAAAATCCTCAAATATGGTAAAATAGTGACTTTTTCACGTTAATCATGTAGTTTGAATCTCAGAATGTCGCGTAATATTGCATTTTAAGCAAGTTTTCTTGCATTTTGTTTCGTACGAAAAATCATCGAATTTAGCAATATTTTGACGTTTATCTTCCCCTTTTGCTTTATCGGATTTAAACAAAATATCACCGAATTAAGCAATATTTTGCCATTTTTCCACGTTTTTTGTGAATTTTCAGTTTATTGTTATTAATTCATTATATATTCGATAAAAATGATGCAAACACATAATTGATTAGAAATTAACCTTAAATACTTCATTTTCAATCAACCATTTGTTTCTCGTTCAAATACTGTGTAGGATATTGAAAAGGTGAGAAGTTTTGTTTTTATTGCATATATCGACGTTTCAGCCGGATTAGAACAGTTTTACGTGTACATCTTCCATCGGTAATATAAACGGAAAATCAGGAACATTTTAGTTAATTCTAATGAAAACACATTGGTTTTATCATTTGTATTGGAAACAACATCATATGTCTTCAACATCATATGAAAAGACATATGTCATGTCTTTTCTTGGATCTAAATAATACGAAACCTCGCTCTATGATTTGAAGTTAAAATCCTCAAATATGGTAAAATAGTGACTTTTTTCACGTTTTTCATGTAGTTTTATATTACGTAAATATATTCATTTTTACCAATATTTCGATACTATTTCATGTAGTATCACGATATGTGATTTGGCCTTCAAATCTCAGAATGTCGCATAATATTGCATTTTAAGCAAGTTTTCTTGCATTTTGTTTCGTACGAAAAATCATCGAATGTAATATTTTGACGTTTATCATCCCCCTTTTCCTCTATGTGATTTAAACAAAATATCATCGAATTAGGCAATATTTTGCCGTTTTCCACGTTTTTGTGTATTTTCAGTTTATTGTTATTAATTCATTAAATATACGATAAAAATGATGCAAACACATACTTGATTAGAAATTAACCTTAAATACTTCATTTTCAATCAACCATTTGTTTCTCGTTAAAATACTGTGTAGGATATTGAAAAGGTGAGAAGTTCAGTTTTTATTGCATATATCGACGTTTCAGCCGGATTAGAACGGTTTTACGTGTACATCTTCCATCGGTAATATAAACGGAAAATCAGGAATATTTTAGTTAATTCTAATTCTAGTTAGAATTTTAGTTAATTCTAATGAAAACACATTGGTTTTATCATTTGTATTAGAAACAACATCATATGTCTTCAACATCATAAGGAAAGACATATGTCATATGTCTTTTCTTGGATCTAAATAATACGAAACCTCGCTCTATGATTTGAAGTTAAAATCCTCAAATATGGTAAAATAGAGACTTTTTCACGTTTTTCATGTAGTTTGATATTACGTAAATATATTCATTTTTACCCATATTTCGATACTATTTCATGTAGTATCACGATATGTGATTTAGCTTTCAAATCTCAGAATTTCGCATAATATTGCATTTTAAGCAAGTTTTCTTGCATTTTGTTTCGTACGAAAAATCATCGAATTTAGCAATATTTTGACGTTTATCATCCCCTTTTCCTTTATGTGATTTAAACAAAATATCATCGAATTAGGCAATATTTTGCCGTTTTTCCACGTTTTTGTGAATTTTCAGTCTATGGGTATTAATTCATTATATATACGATAAAAATGATGCAAACACATAATTGATTAGATAATAACCTTAAATACTTCATTTTCAATCAACCATTTGTTTCTCGTTAAAATACTGTGTAGGATATTGAAAAGGTGAGAAGTTCAGTTTTTATTGCATATATCGAATTTCAGCCGGATTAGAACGGTTTTACGTGTACATCTTCCATCGGTAATATAAACGGAAAATCAGGAATATTTTAGTTAAATCTAATGAAAACACATTGGTTTTATCATTTGTATTGGAAACAACATCATATGTCTTCAACATCATATGAAAAGACATATGTCATATGTCTTTTCTTGGATCTAAATAATACGAAACCTCGCTCTATGATTTGAAGTTAAAATTCTCAAATATGGTAAAATAGTGACTTTTTAACGTTAATCATGTAGTTTGATATTACGAAAATATATTCATTTTTACCAATATTTCGATACTATTTAATGTTGTATCACTATATCTGATTTGGCCTTCAAATCTCAGAATGTCGCATAATATTGCATTTTAAGCAAGTTTTCTTGCATTTTGTTTCGTACGAAAAATCATCGAATTTAGCAATATTTTGACGTTTATCATCCCCTTTTCCTCTATGTGATTTAAACAAAATATCATCGAATTAGGCAATATTTTGCCGTTTTCCATGTTTGTGAATTTTCAGTTTATGGGTATTAATTCATTATATATACGATAAAAATGATGCAAACACATAATTGATTTGATAATAACCTTAAATACTTCATTTTCAAACAACTATTTGTTTCTCGTTAAAATACTGAGTAAGATATTGAAAAGGGGAGAAGTTTAGTTTTTATTGCATATATCGACGTTTCAGCCGGAATAGAGCGGTTTTCGTGTACATCTTCCATCGGTAATATAAACGGAAAATCAGGAACATTTTAGTTAATTCTTATGAAAACACATTGATTTTTATCATTTGTTATGGAAACAACATTGTCATATGTCTTTTCTTGGATCTAAATAATACGAAACCTCGGTCTATGATTTGAAGTTAAAAATCCTCAAATATGGTAAAATAGTGACTTTTTCACGTTAATCATGTAGTTTGAATCTCAGAATGTCGCGTAATATTGCATTTTAAGCAAGTTTTCTTGCATTTTGTTTCGTACGAAAAATCATCGAATTTAGCAATATTTTGACGTTTATCTTCCCCTTTTCCTTTATCGGATTTAAACAAAATATCACCGAATTAAGCAATATTTTGCCATTTTTCCACGTTTTTTGTGAATTTTCAGTTTATTGTTATTAATTCATTAAATATTCGATAAAAATGATGCAAACACATAATTGATTAGAAATTAACCTTAAATACTTCATTTTCAATCAACCATTTGTTTCTCGTTCAAATACTGTGTAGGATATTGAAAAGGTGAGAAGTTGAGTTTTTATTGCATATATCGACGTTTCAGCCGGATTAGAACGGTTTTACGTGTACATCTTCCATCGGTAATATAAACGGAAAATCAGGAATATTTTAGTTAATTCTAATTCTAGTTAGAATTTTAGTTAATTCTAATGAAAACACATTGGTTTTATCATTTGTATTGGAAACAACATCATATGTCTTCAACATCATATGAAAAGACATATGTCATATGTCTTTTCTTGGATCTAAATAATACGAAACCCTCGCTCTATGATTTGAAGTTAAAATCCTCAAATATGGTAAAATAGAGACTTTTTCACGTTTTTCATGTAGTTTGATATTACGTAAATATATTAATTTTTACCCATATTTCGATACTATTTCATGTAGTATCACAATATGTGATTTAGCTTTCAAATCTCAGAATTTCGCATAATATTGCATTTTAAGCAAGTTTTCTTGCATTTTGTTTCGTACGAAAAATCATCGAATTTAGCAATATTTTGACGTTTATCATCCCCTTTTCCTTTATGTGATTTAAACAAAATATCATCGAATTAGGCAATATTTTGCCGTTTTTCCACGTTTTTGTGAATTTTCAGTCTATGGGTATTAATTCATTATATATACGATAAAAATGATGCAAACACATAATTGATTAGATAATAACCTTAAAAACTTCATTTTCAATCAACCATTTGTTTCTCGTTAAAATACTGTGTAGGATATTGAAAAGGTGAGAAGTTCAGTTTTTATTGCATATATCGAATTTCAGCCGGATTAGAACGGTTTTACGTGTACATCTTCCATCGGTAATATAAACGGAAAATCAGGAATATTTTAGTTAAATCTAATGAAAACACATTGGTTTTATTATTTGTATTGGAAACAACATCATATGTCTTCAACATCATATGAAAAGACATATGTCATATGTCTTTTCTTGGATCTAAATAATACGAAACCTCGCTCTATGATTTGAAGTTAAAATTCTCAAATATGGTAAAATAGTGACTTCTTAACGTTAATCATGTAGTTTGATATTACGAAAATATATTCATTTCTACCAATATTTCGATACTATTTAATGTTGTATCACTATATCTGATTTGGCCTTCAAATCTCAGAATGTCGCATAATATTGCATTTTAAGCAAGTTTTCTTGCATTTTGTTTCGTACGAAAAATCATCGAATTTAGTAATATTTTGACGTTTATCATCCCCTTTTCCTCTATGTGATTTAAACAAAATATCATCGAATTAGGCAATATTTTGCCGTTTTCCATGTTTTTGTGAATTTTCAGTTTATGGGTATTAATTCATTATATATACGATAAAAATGATGCAAACACATAATTGATTTGATAATATCCTTAAATACTTCATTTTCAAACAACTATTTGTTTCTCGTTAAAATACTGAGTAAGATATTGAAAAGGGGAGAAGTTCAGTTTTTATTGCATATATCGACGTTTCAGCCGGAATAGAGCGGTTTTCGTGTACATCTTCCATCGGTAATATAAACGGAAAATCAGGAACATTTTAGTTAATTCTTATGAAAACACATTGATTTTTATCATTTGTTATGGAAACAACATTGTCATATGTCTTTTCTTGGATCTAAATAATACGAAACCTCGCTCTATGATTTGAAGTTAAAAATCCTCAAATATGGTAAAATAGTGACTTTTTCACGTTAATCATGTAGTTTGAATCTCAGAATGTCGCGTAATATTGCATTTTAAGCAATTTTTCTTGCATTTTGTTTCGTACGAAAAATCATCGAATTTAGCAATATTTTGACGTTTATCATCCCCTTTTCCTCTATGTGATTTAAACAAAATATCATCGAATTAGGCAATATTTTGCCGTTTTCCATGTTTTTGTGAATTTTCAGTTTATGGGTATTAATTCATTATATATACGATAAAAATGATGCAAACACATAATTGATTTGATAATAACCTTAAATACTTCATTTTCAAACAACTATTTGTTTCTCGTTAAAATACTGAGTAAGATATTGAAAAGGGGAGAAGTTCAGTTTTTATTGCATATATCGACGTTTCAGCCGGAATAGAGCGGTTTTCGTGTACATCTTCCATCGGTAATATAAACGGAAAATCAGGAACATTTTAGTTAATTCTTATGAAAACACATTGATTTTTATCATTTGTTATGGAAACAACATTGTCATATGTCTTTTCTTGGATCTAAATAATACGAAACCTCGCTCTATGATTTGAAGTTAAAAATCCTCAAATATGGTAAAATAGTGACTTTTTCACGTTAATCATGTAGTTTGAATCTCAGAATGTCGCGTAATATTGCATTTTAAGCAAGTTTTCTTGCATTTTGTTTCGTACGAAAAATCATCGAATTTAGCAATATTTTGACGTTTATCTTCCCCTTTTGCTTTATCGGATTTAAACAAAATATCACCGAATTAAGCAATATTTTGCCATTTTTCCACGTTTTTTGTGAATTTTCAGTTTATTGTTATTAATTCATTATATATTCGATAAAAATGATGCAAACACATAATTGATTAGAAATTAACCTTAAATACTTCATTTTCAATCAACCATTTGTTTCTCGTTCAAATACTGTGTAGGATATTGAAAAGGTGAGAAGTTTTGTTTTTATTGCATATATCGACGTTTCAGCCGGATTAGAACAGTTTTACGTGTACATCTTCCATCGGTAATATAAACGGAAAATCAGGAACATTTTAGTTAATTCTAATGAAAACACATTGGTTTTATCATTTGTATTGGAAACAACATCATATGTCTTCAACATCATATGAAAAGACATATGTCATGTCTTTTCTTGGATCTAAATAATACGAAACCTCGCTCTATGATTTGAAGTTAAAATCCTCAAATATGGTAAAATAGTGACTTTTTTCACGTTTTTCATGTAGTTTTATATTACGTAAATATATTCATTTTTACCAATATTTCGATACTATTTCATGTAGTATCACGATATGTGATTTGGCCTTCAAATCTCAGAATGTCGCATAATATTGCATTTTAAGCAAGTTTTCTTGCATTTTGTTTCGTACGAAAAATCATCGAATGTAATATTTTGACGTTTATCATCCCCCTTTTCCTCTATGTGATTTAAACAAAATATCATCGAATTAGGCAATATTTTGCCGTTTTCCACGTTTTTGTGTATTTTCAGTTTATTGTTATTAATTCATTAAATATACGATAAAAATGATGCAAACACATACTTGATTAGAAATTAACCTTAAATACTTCATTTTCAATCAACCATTTGTTTCTCGTTAAAATACTGTGTAGGATATTGAAAAGGTGAGAAGTTCAGTTTTTATTGCATATATCGACGTTTCAGCCGGATTAGAACGGTTTTACGTGTACATCTTCCATCGGTAATATAAACGGAAAATCAGGAATATTTTAGTTAATTCTAATTCTAGTTAGAATTTTAGTTAATTCTAATGAAAACACATTGGTTTTATCATTTGTATTAGAAACAACATCATATGTCTTCAACATCATAAGGAAAGACATATGTCATATGTCTTTTCTTGGATCTAAATAATACGAAACCTCGCTCTATGATTTGAAGTTAAAATCCTCAAATATGGTAAAATAGAGACTTTTTCACGTTTTTCATGTAGTTTGATATTACGTAAATATATTCATTTTTACCCATATTTCGATACTATTTCATGTAGTATCACGATATGTGATTTAGCTTTCAAATCTCAGAATTTCGCATAATATTGCATTTTAAGCAAGTTTTCTTGCATTTTGTTTCGTACGAAAAATCATCGAATTTAGCAATATTTTGACGTTTATCATCCCCTTTTCCTTTATGTGATTTAAACAAAATATCATCGAATTAGGCAATATTTTGCCGTTTTTCCACGTTTTTGTGAATTTTCAGTCTATGGGTATTAATTCATTATATATACGATAAAAATGATGCAAACACATAATTGATTAGATAATAACCTTAAATACTTCATTTTCAATCAACCATTTGTTTCTCGTTAAAATACTGTGTAGGATATTGAAAAGGTGAGAAGTTCAGTTTTTATTGCATATATCGAATTTCAGCCGGATTAGAACGGTTTTACGTGTACATCTTCCATCGGTAATATAAACGGAAAATCAGGAATATTTTAGTTAAATCTAATGAAAACACATTGGTTTTATCATTTGTATTGGAAACAACATCATATGTCTTCAACATCATATGAAAAGACATATGTCATATGTCTTTTCTTGGATCTAAATAATACGAAACCTCGCTCTATGATTTGAAGTTAAAATTCTCAAATATGGTAAAATAGTGACTTTTTAACGTTAATCATGTAGTTTGATATTACGAAAATATATTCATTTTTACCAATATTTCGATACTATTTAATGTTGTATCACTATATCTGATTTGGCCTTCAAATCTCAGAATGTCGCATAATATTGCATTTTAAGCAAGTTTTCTTGCATTTTGTTTCGTACGAAAAATCATCGAATTTAGCAATATTTTGACGTTTATCATCCCCTTTTCCTCTATGTGATTTAAACAAAATATCATCGAATTAGGCAATATTTTGCCGTTTTCCATGTTTGTGAATTTTCAGTTTATGGGTATTAATTCATTATATATACGATAAAAATGATGCAAACACATAATTGATTTGATAATAACCTTAAATACTTCATTTTCAAACAACTATTTGTTTCTCGTTAAAATACTGAGTAAGATATTGAAAAGGGGAGAAGTTTAGTTTTTATTGCATATATCGACGTTTCAGCCGGAATAGAGCGGTTTTCGTGTACATCTTCCATCGGTAATATAAACGGAAAATCAGGAACATTTTAGTTAATTCTTATGAAAACACATTGATTTTTATCATTTGTTATGGAAACAACATTGTCATATGTCTTTTCTTGGATCTAAATAATACGAAACCTCGGTCTATGATTTGAAGTTAAAAATCCTCAAATATGGTAAAATAGTGACTTTTTCACGTTAATCATGTAGTTTGAATCTCAGAATGTCGCGTAATATTGCATTTTAAGCAAGTTTTCTTGCATTTTGTTTCGTACGAAAAATCATCGAATTTAGCAATATTTTGACGTTTATCTTCCCCTTTTCCTTTATCGGATTTAAACAAAATATCACCGAATTAAGCAATATTTTGCCATTTTTCCACGTTTTTTGTGAATTTTCAGTTTATTGTTATTAATTCATTAAATATTCGATAAAAATGATGCAAACACATAATTGATTAGAAATTAACCTTAAATACTTCATTTTCAATCAACCATTTGTTTCTCGTTCAAATACTGTGTAGGATATTGAAAAGGTGAGAAGTTGAGTTTTTATTGCATATATCGACGTTTCAGCCGGATTAGAACGGTTTTACGTGTACATCTTCCATCGGTAATATAAACGGAAAATCAGGAATATTTTAGTTAATTCTAATTCTAGTTAGAATTTTAGTTAATTCTAATGAAAACACATTGGTTTTATCATTTGTATTGGAAACAACATCATATGTCTTCAACATCATATGAAAAGACATATGTCATATGTCTTTTCTTGGATCTAAATAATACGAAACCCTCGCTCTATGATTTGAAGTTAAAATCCTCAAATATGGTAAAATAGAGACTTTTTCACGTTTTTCATGTAGTTTGATATTACGTAAATATATTAATTTTTACCCATATTTCGATACTATTTCATGTAGTATCACAATATGTGATTTAGCTTTCAAATCTCAGAATTTCGCATAATATTGCATTTTAAGCAAGTTTTCTTGCATTTTGTTTCGTACGAAAAATCATCGAATTTAGCAATATTTTGACGTTTATCATCCCCTTTTCCTTTATGTGATTTAAACAAAATATCATCGAATTAGGCAATATTTTGCCGTTTTTCCACGTTTTTGTGAATTTTCAGTCTAT
The DNA here is from genome assembly GCF_040958095.1 of Procambarus clarkii. Lineage (NCBI taxonomy): Eukaryota > Metazoa > Arthropoda > Malacostraca > Decapoda > Cambaridae > Procambarus > Procambarus clarkii. The sequence continues at coordinate 697,683 of NW_027189151.1, read as the reverse complement.
GGGTATTAATTCATTATATATACGATAAAAATGATGCAAACACATAATTGATTAGATAATAACCTTAAAAACTTCATTTTCAATCAACCATTTGTTTCTCGTTAAAATACTGTGTAGGATATTGAAAAGGTGAGAAGTTCAGTTTTTATTGCATATATCGAATTTCAGCCGGATTAGAACGGTTTTACGTGTACATCTTCCATCGGTAATATAAACGGAAAATCAGGAATATTTTAGTTAAATCTAATGAAAACACATTGGTTTTATTATTTGTATTGGAAACAACATCATATGTCTTCAACATCATATGAAAAGACATATGTCATATGTCTTTTCTTGGATCTAAATAATACGAAACCTCGCTCTATGATTTGAAGTTAAAATTCTCAAATATGGTAAAATAGTGACTTCTTAACGTTAATCATGTAGTTTGATATTACGAAAATATATTCATTTTTACCAATATTTCGATACTATTTAATGTTGTATCACTATATCTGATTTGGCCTTCAAATCTCAGAATGTCGCATAATATTGCATTTTAAGCAAGTTTTCTTGCATTTTGTTTCGTACGAAAAATCATCGAATTTAGCAATATTTTGACGTTTATCATCCCCTTTTCCTCTATGTGATTTAAACAAAATATCATCGAATTAGGCAATATTTTGCCGTTTTCCATGTTTTTGTGAATTTTCAGTTTATGGGTATTAATTCATTATATATACGATAAAAATGATGCAAACACATAATTGATTTGATAATAACCTTAAATACTTCATTTTCAAACAACTATTTGTTTCTCGTTAAAATACTGAGTAAGATATTGAAAAGGGGAGAAGTTCAGTTTTTATTGCATATATCGACGTTTCAGCCGGAATAGAGCGGTTTTCGTGTACATCTTCCATCGGTAATATAAACGGAAAATCAGGAACATTTTAGTTAATTCTAATGAAAACACATTGATTTTTATCATTTGTTATGGAAACAACATTGTCATATGTCTTTTCTTGGATCTAAATAATACGAAACCTCGCTCTATGATTTGAAGTTAAAAATCCTCAAATATGGTAAAATAGTGACTTTTTCACGTTAATCATGTAGTTTGAATCTCAGAATGTCGCGTAATATTGCATTTTAAGCAATTTTTCTTGCATTTTGTTTCGTACGAAAAATCATCGAATTTAGCAATATTTTGACGTTTATCATCCCCTTTTCCTCTATGTGATTTAAACAAAATATCATCGAATTAGGCAATATTTTGCCGTTTTCCATGTTTTTGTGAATTTTCAGTTTATGGGTATTAATTCATTATATATACGATAAAAATGATGCAAACACATAATTGATTTGATAATAACCTTAAATACTTCATTTTCAAACAACTATTTGTTTCTCGTTAAAATACTGAGTAAGATATTGAAAAGGGGAGAAGTTCAGTTTTTATTGCATATATCGACGTTTCAGCCGGAATAGAGCGGTTTTCGTGTACATCTTCCATCGGTAATATAAACGGAAAATCAGGAACATTTTAGTTAATTCTTATGAAAACACATTGATTTTTATCATTTGTTATGGAAACAACATTGTCATATGTCTTTTCTTGGATCTAAATAATACGAAACCTCGCTCTATGATTTGAAGTTAAAAATCCTCAAATATGGTAAAATAGTGACTTTTTCACGTTAATCATGTAGTTTGAATCTCAGAATGTCGCGTAATATTGCATTTTAAGCAAGTTTTCTTGCATTTTGTTTCGTACGAAAAATCATCGAATTTAGCAATATTTTGACGTTTATCTTCCCCTTTTCCTTTATCGGATTTAAACAAAATATCACCGAATTAAGCAATATTTTGCCATTTTTCCACGTTTTTTGTGAATTTTCAGTTTATTGTTATTAATTCATTATATATTCGATAAAAATGATGCAAACACATAATTGATTAGAAATTAACCTTAAATACTTCATTTTCAATCAACCATTTGTTTCTCGTTCAAATACTGTGTAGGATATTGAAAAGGTGAGAAGTTGAGTTTTTATTGCATATATCGACGTTTCAGCCGGATTAGAACAGTTTTACGTGTACATCTTCCATCGGTAATATAAACGGAAAATCAGGAACATTTTAGTTAATTCTAATGAAAACACATTGGTTTTATCATTTGTATTGGAAACAACATCATATGTCTTCAACATCATATGAAAAGACATATGTCATGTCTTTTCTTGGATCTAAATAATACGAAACCTCGCTCTATGATTTGAAGTTAAAATCCTCAAATATGGTAAAATAGTGACTTTTTTCACGTTTTTCATGTAGTTTTATATTACGTAAATATATTCATTTTTACCAATATTTCGATACTATTTCATGTAGTATCACGATATGTGATTTGGCCTTCAAATCTCAGAATGTCGCATAATATTGCATTTTAAGCAAGTTTTCTTGCATTTTGTTTCGTACGAAAAATCATCGAATGTAATATTTTGACGTTTATCATCCCCCTTTTCCTCTATGTGATTTAAACAAAATATCATCGAATTAGGCAATATTTTGCCGTTTTCCACGTTTTTGTGTATTTTCAGTTTATTGTTATTAATTCATTAAATATACGATAAAAATGATGCAAACACATACTTGATTAGAAATTAACCTTAAATACTTCATTTTCAATCAACCATTTGTTTCTCGTTAAAATACTGTGTAGGATATTGAAAAGGTGAGAAGTTCAGTTTTTATTGCATATATCGACGTTTCAGCCGGATTAGAACGGTTTTACGTGTACATCTTCCATCGGTAATATAAACGGAAAATCAGGAATATTTTAGTTAATTCTAATTCTAGTTAGAATTTTAGTTAATTCTAATGAAAACACATTGGTTTTATCATTTGTATTGGAAACAACATCATATGTCTTCAACATCATATGAAAAGACATATGTCATATGTCTTTTCTTGGATCTAAATAATACGAAACCCTCGCTCTATGATTTGAAGTTAAAATCCTCAAATATGGTAAAATAGACTTTTTCACGTTTTTCATGTAGTTTGATATTACGTAAATATATTAATTTTTACCCATATTTCGATACTATTTCATGTAGTATCACAATATGTGATTTAGCTTTCAAATCTCAGAATTTCGCATAATATTGCATTTTAAGCAAGTTTTCTTGCATTTTGTTTCGTACGAAAAATCATCGAATTTAGCAATATTTTGACGTTTATCATCCCCTTTTCCTTTATGTGATTTAAACAAAATATCATCGAATTAGGCAATATTTTGCCGTTTTTCCACGTTTTTGTGAATTTTCAGTCTATGGGTATTAATTCATTATATATACGATAAAAATGATGCAAACACATAATTGATTAGATAATAACCTTAAAAACTTCATTTTCAATCAACCATTTGTTTCTCGTTAAAATACTGTGTAGGATATTGAAAAGGTGAGAAGTTCAGTTTTTATTGCATATATCGAATTTCAGCCGGATTAGAACGGTTTTACGTGTACATCTTCCATCGGTAATATAAACGGAAAATCAGGAATATTTTAGTTAAATCTAATGAAAACACATTGGTTTTATTATTTGTATTGGAAACAACATCATATGTCTTCAACATCATATGAAAAGACATATGTCATATGTCTTTTCTTGGATCTAAATAATACGAAACCTCGCTCTATGATTTGAAGTTAAAATTCTCAAATATGGTAAAATAGTGACTTCTTAACGTTAATCATGTAGTTTGATATTACGAAAATATATTCATTTTTACCAATATTTCGATACTATTTAATGTTGTATCACTATATCTGATTTGGCCTTCAAATCTCAGAATGTCGCATAATATTGCATTTTAAGCAAGTTTTCTTGCATTTTGTTTCGTACGAAAAATCATCGAATTTAGCAATATTTTGACGTTTATCATCCCCTTTTCCTCTATGTGATTTAAACAAAATATCATCGAATTAGGCAATATTTTGCCGTTTTCCATGTTTTTGTGAATTTTCAGTTTATGGGTATTAATTCATTATATATACGATAAAAATGATGCAAACACATAATTGATTTGATAATAACCTTAAATACTTCATTTTCAAACAACTATTTGTTTCTCGTTAAAATACTGAGTAAGATATTGAAAAGGGGAGAAGTTCAGTTTTTATTGCATATATCGACGTTTCAGCCGGAATAGAGCGGTTTTCGTGTACATCTTCCATCGGTAATATAAACGGAAAATCAGGAACATTTTAGTTAATTCTTATGAAAACACATTGATTTTTATCATTTGTTATGGAAACAACATTGTCATATGTCTTTTCTTGGATCTAAATAATACGAAACCTCGCTCTATGATTTGAAGTTAAAAATCCTCAAATATGGTAAAATAGTGACTTTTTCACGTTAATCATGTAGTTTGAATCTCAGAATGTCGCGTAATATTGCATTTTAAGCAATTTTTCTTGCATTTTGTTTCGTACGAAAAATCATCGAATTTAGCAATATTTTGACGTTTATCATCCCCTTTTCCTCTATGTGATTTAAACAAAATATCATCGAATTAGGCAATATTTTGCCGTTTTCCATGTTTTTGTGAATTTTCAGTTTATGGGTATTAATTCATTATATATACGATAAAAATGATGCAAACACATAATTGATTTGATAATAACCTTAAATACTTCATTTTCAAACAACTATTTGTTTCTCGTTAAAATACTGAGTAAGATATTGAAAAGGGGAGAAGTTCAGTTTTTATTGCATATATCGACGTTTCAGCCGGAATAGAGCGGTTTTCGTGTACATCTTCCATCGGTAATATAAACGGAAAATCAGGAACATTTTAGTTAATTCTTATGAAAACACATTGATTTTTATCATTTGTTATGGAAACAACATTGTCATATGTCTTTTCTTGGATCTAAATAATACGAAACCTCGCTCTATGATTTGAAGTTAAAAATCCTCAAATATGGTAAAATAGTGACTTTTTCACGTTAATCATGTAGTTTGAATCTCAGAATGTCGCGTAATATTGCATTTTAAGCAAGTTTTCTTGCATTTTGTTTCGTACGAAAAATCATCGAATTTAGCAATATTTTGACGTTTATCTTCCCCTTTTCCTTTATCGGATTTAAACAAAATATCACCGAATTAAGCAATATTTTGCCATTTTTCCACGTTTTTTGTGAATTTTCAGTTTATTGTTATTAATTCATTATATATTCGATAAAAATGATGCAAACACATAATTGATTAGAAATTAACCTTAAATACTTCATTTTCAATCAACCATTTGTTTCTCGTTCAAATACTGTGTAGGATATTGAAAAGGTGAGAAGTTGAGTTTTTATTGCATATATCGACGTTTCAGCCGGATTAGAACAGTTTTACGTGTACATCTTCCATCGGTAATATAAACGGAAAATCAGGAACATTTTAGTTAATTCTAATGAAAACACATTGGTTTTATCATTTGTATTGGAAACAACATCATATGTCTTCAACATCATATGAAAAGACATATGTCATGTCTTTTCTTGGATCTAAATAATACGAAACCTCGCTCTATGATTTGAAGTTAAAATCCTCAAATATGGTAAAATAGTGACTTTTTTCACGTTTTTCATGTAGTTTTATATTACGTAAATATATTCATTTTTACCAATATTTCGATACTATTTCATGTAGTATCACGATATGTGATTTGGCCTTCAAATCTCAGAATGTCGCATAATATTGCATTTTAAGCAAGTTTTCTTGCATTTTGTTTCGTACGAAAAATCATCGAATGTAATATTTTGACGTTTATCATCCCCCTTTTCCTCTATGTGATTTAAACAAAATATCATCGAATTAGGCAATATTTTGCCGTTTTCCACGTTTTTGTGTATTTTCAGTTTATTGTTATTAATTCATTAAATATACGATAAAAATGATGCAAACACATACTTGATTAGAAATTAACCTTAAATACTTCATTTTCAATCAACCATTTGTTTCTCGTTAAAATACTGTGTAGGATATTGAAAAGGTGAGAAGTTCAGTTTTTATTGCATATATCGACGTTTCAGCCGGATTAGAACGGTTTTACGTGTACATCTTCCATCGGTAATATAAACGGAAAATCAGGAATATTTTAGTTAATTCTAATTCTAGTTAGAATTTTAGTTAATTCTAATGAAAACACATTGGTTTTATCATTTGTATTGGAAACAACATCATATGTCTTCAACATCATATGAAAAGACATATGTCATATGTCTTTTCTTGGATCTAAATAATACGAAACCCTCGCTCTATGATTTGAAGTTAAAATCCTCAAATATGGTAAAATAGACTTTTTCACGTTTTTCATGTAGTTTGATATTACGTAAATATATTAATTTTTACCCATATTTCGATACTATTTCATGTAGTATCACAATATGTGATTTACCTTTCAAATCTCAGAATTTCGAAAAATATTGCATTTTAAGCAAGTTTTCTTGCATTTTGTTTCGTACGAAAATCATCGAATTTAGCAATATTTTGACGTTTATCATCCCCTTTTCCTTTATGTGATTTAAACAAAATATCATCGAATTAGGCAATATTTTGCCGTTTTTCCACGTTTTTGTGAATTTTCAGTCTATGGGTATTAATTCATTATATATACGATAAAAATGATGCAAACACATAATTGATTAGATAATAACCTTAAAAACTTCATTTTCAATCAACCATTTGTTTCTCGTTAAAATACTGTGTAGGATATTGAAAAGGTGAGAAGTTCAGTTTTTATTGCATATATCGAATTTCAGCCGGATTAGAACGGTTTTACGTGTACATCTTCCATCGGTAATATAAACGGAAAATCAGGAATATTTTAGTTAAATCTAATGAAAACACATTGGTTTTATTATTTGTATTGGAAACAACATCATATGTCTTCAACATCATATGAAAAGACATATGTCATATGTCTTTTCTTGGATCTAAATAATACGAAACCTCGCTCTATGATTTGAAGTTAAAATTCTCAAATATGGTAAAATAGTGACTTCTTAACGTTAATCATGTAGTTTGATATTACGAAAATATATTCATTTTTACCAATATTTCGATACTATTTAATGTTGTATCACTATATCTGATTTGGCCTTCAAATCTCAGAATGTCGCATAATATTGCATTTTAAGCAAGTTTTCTTGCATTTTGTTTCGTACGAAAAATCATCGAATTTAGCAATATTTTGACGTTTATCATCCCCTTTTCCTCTATGTGATTTAAACAAAATATCATCGAATTAGGCAATATTTTGCCGTTTTCCATGTTTTTGTGAATTTTCAGTTTATGGGTATTAATTCATTATATATACGATAAAAATGATGCAAACACATAATTGATTTGATAATAACCTTAAATACTTCATTTTCAAACAACTATTTGTTTCTCGTTAAAATACTGAGTAAGATATTGAAAAGGGGAGAAGTTCAGTTTTTATTGCATATATCGACGTTTCAGCCGGAATAGAGCGGTTTTCGTGTACATCTTCCATCGGTAATATAAACGGAAAATCAGGAACATTTTAGTTAATTCTTATGAAAACACATTGATTTTTATCATTTGTTATGGAAACAACATTGTCATATGTCTTTTCTTGGATCTAAATAATACGAAACCTCGCTCTATGATTTGAAGTTAAAAATCCTCAAATATGGTAAAATAGTGACTTTTTCACGTTAATCATGTAGTTTGAATCTCAGAATGTCGCGTAATATTGCATTTTAAGCAATTTTTCTTGCATTTTGTTTCGTACGAAAAATCATCGAATTTAGCAATATTTTGACGTTTATCATCCCCTTTTCCTCTATGTGATTTAAACAAAATATCATCGAATTAGGCAATATTTTGCCGTTTTCCATGTTTTTGTGAATTTTCAGTTTATGGGTATTAATTCATTATATATACGATAAAAATGATGCAAACACATAATTGATTTGATAATAACCTTAAATACTTCATTTTCAAACAACTATTTGTTTCTCGTTAAAATACTGAGTAAGATATTGAAAAGGGGAGAAGTTCAGTTTTTATTGCATATATCGACGTTTCAGCCGGAATAGAGCGGTTTTCGTGTACATCTTCCATCGGTAATATAAACGGAAAATCAGGAACATTTTAGTTAATTCTTATGAAAACACATTGATTTTTATCATTTGTTATGGAAACAACATTGTCATATGTCTTTTCTTGGATCTAAATAATACGAAACCTCGCTCTATGATTTGAAGTTAAAAATCCTCAAATATGGTAAAATAGTGACTTTTTCACGTTAATCATGTAGTTTGAATCTCAGAATGTCGCGTAATATTGCATTTTAAGCAAGTTTTCTTGCATTTTGTTTCGTACGAAAAATCATCGAATTTAGCAATATTTTGACGTTTATCTTCCCCTTTTCCTTTATCGGATTTAAACAAAATATCACCGAATTAAGCAATATTTTGCCATTTTTCCACGTTTTTTGTGAATTTTCAGTTTATTGTTATTAATTCATTATATATTCGATAAAAATGATGCAAACACATAATTGATTAGAAATTAACCTTAAATACTTCATTTTCAATCAACCATTTGTTTCTCGTTCAAATACTGTGTAGGATATTGAAAAGGTGAGAAGTTGAGTTTTTATTGCATATATCGACGTTTCAGCCGGATTAGAACAGTTTTACGTGTACATCTTCCATCGGTAATATAAACGGAAAATCAGGAACATTTTAGTTAATTCTAATGAAAACACATTGGTTTTATCATTTGTATTGGAAACAACATCATATGTCTTCAACATCATATGAAAAGACATATGTCATGTCTTTTCTTGGATCTAAATAATACGAAACCTCGCTCTATGATTTGAAGTTAAAATCCTCAAATATGGTAAAATAGTGACTTTTTTCACGTTTTTCATGTAGTTTTATATTACGTAAATATATTCATTTTTACCAATATTTCGATACTATTTCATGTAGTATCACGATATGTGATTTGGCCTTCAAATCTCAGAATGTCGCATAATATTGCATTTTAAGCAAGTTTTCTTGCATTTTGTTTCGTACGAAAAATCATCGAATGTAATATTTTGACGTTTATCATCCCCCTTTTCCTCTATGTGATTTAAACAAAATATCATCGAATTAGGCAATATTTTGCCGTTTTCCACGTTTTTGTGTATTTTCAGTTTATTGTTATTAATTCATTAAATATACGATAAAAATGATGCAAACACATACTTGATTAGAAATTAACCTTAAATACTTCATTTTCAATCAACCATTTGTTTCTCGTTAAAATACTGTGTAGGATATTGAAAAGGTGAGAAGTTCAGTTTTTATTGCATATATCGACGTTTCAGCCGGATTAGAACGGTTTTACGTGTACATCTTCCATCGGTAATATAAACGGAAAATCAGGAATATTTTAGTTAATTCTAATTCTAGTTAGAATTTTAGTTAATTCTAATGAAAACACATTGGTTTTATCATTTGTATTGGAAACAACATCATATGTCTTCAACATCATATGAAAAGACATATGTCATATGTCTATTCTTGGATCTAAATAATACGAAACCTCGCTCTATGATTTGAAGTTAAAATTCTCAAATATGGTAAAATAGTGACTTCTTAACGTTAATCATGTAGTTTGATATTACGAAAATATATTCATTTTTACCAATATTTCGATACTATTTAATGTTGTATCACTATATCTGATTTGGCCTTCAAATCTCAGAATGTCGCATAATATTGCATTTTAAGCAAGTTTTCTTGCATTTTGTTTCGTACGAAAAATCATCGAATTTAGCAATATTTTGACGTTTATCATCCCCTTTTCCTCTATGTGATTTAAACAAAATATCATCGAATTAGGCAATATTTTGCCGTTTTCCATGTTTTTGTGAATTTTCAGTTTATGGGTATTAATTCATTATATATACGATAAAAATGATGCAAACACATAATTGATTTGATAATAACCTTAAATACTTCATTTTCAAACAACTATTTGTTTCTCGTTAAAATACTGAGTAAGATATTGAAAAGGGGAGAAGTTCAGTTTTTATTGCATATATCGACGTTTCAGCCGGAATAGAGCGGTTTTCGTGTACATCTTCCATCGGTAATATATACGGAAAATCAGGAACATTTTAGTTAATTCTTATGAAAACACATTGATTTTTATCATTTGTTAAGGAAACAACATTGTCATATGTCTTTTCTTGGATCTAAATAATACGAAACCTCGCTCTATGATTTGAAGTTAAAAATCCTCAAATATGGTAAAATAGTGACTTTTTCACGTTAATCATGTAGTTTGATATTACGTAAATATATTCATTTTTACCAATATTTCGATACTATTTCATGTAGTATCACGATGTGTGATTTGGCCTTCAAATCTCAGAATGTCGCGTAATATTGCATTTTAAGCAAGTTTTCTTGCATTTTGTTTCGTACGAAAAATCATCGAATTTAGCAATATTTTGACGTTTATCTTCCCCTTTTCCTTTATGGGATTTAAACAAAATATCCCCGAATTAAGCAATATTTTGCCATTTTTCCACGTTTTTTGTGAATTTTCAGTTTATTGTTATTAATTCATTAAATATTCGATAATAATGATGCAAACACATAATTGATTAGAAATTAACCTTAAATACTTCATTTTCAATCAACCATTTGTTTCTCGTTCAAATACTGTGTAGGATATTGAAAAGGTGAGAAGTTGAGTTTTTATTGCATATATCGACGTTTCAGCCGGATTAGAACGGTTTTACGTGTACATCTTTCATCGGTAATATAAACGGAAAATCAGGAACATTTTAGTTAATTCTAATGAAAACACATTGGTTTTATCATTTGTATTGGAAACAACATCATATGTCTTCAACATCATATGAAAAGACATATGTCATGTCTTTTCTTGGATCTAAATAATACGAAACCTCGCTCTATGATTTGAAGTTAAAATCCTCAAATATGGTAAAATAGTGACTTTTTTCACGTTTTTCATGCAGTTTTATATTACGTAAATATATTCATTTTTACCAATATTTCGATACTATTTCATGTAGTATCACGATATGTGATTTGGCCTTCAAATCTCAGAATGTCGCATAATATTGCATTTTAAGCAAGTTTTCTTGCATTTTGTTTCGTACGAAAAATCATCGAATGTAATATTTTGACGTTTATCATCCCCCTTTTCCTCTATGTGATTTAAACAAAATATCATCGAATTAGGCAATATTTTGCCGTTTTCCACGTTTTTGTGAATTTTCAGTTTATTGTTATTAATTCATTAAATATACGATAAAAATGATGCAAACACATAATTGATTAGAAATTAACCTTAAATACTTCATTTTCAATCAACCATTTGTTTCTCGTTAAAATACTGTGTAGGATATTGAAAAGGTGAGAAGTTCAGTTTTTATTGCATATATCGACGTTTCAGCCGGATTAGAACGGTTTTACGTGTACATCTTCCATCGGTAATATAAACGGAAAATCAGGAATATTTTAGTTATTCTAATGAAAACACATTGGTTTTATCATTTGTATTGGAAACAACATCATATGTCTTCAACATCATATGAAAAGACATATGTCATATGTCTTTTCTTGGATCTAAATAATACGAAACCTCGCTCTATGATTTGAAGTTAAAATCCTCAAATATGGTAAAATAGTGACTTTTTAACGTTAATCATGTAGTTTGTTATTACGAAAATATATTCATTTTTACCAATATTTCAATACTATTTAATGTTGTATCACTATATCTGATTTGGCCTTCAAATCTCAGAATGTCTCATAATATTGCATTTTAAGCAAGTTTTCTTGCATTTTGTTTCGTACGAAAAATCATCGAATTTAGCAATATTTTGACGTTTATCATCCCCTTTTCCTTTATGTGATTTAAACAAAATATCATCGAATTAGGCAATATTTTGCAGTTTTCCCACGTTTTTGTGAATTTTCAGTCTATGGGTATTAATTCATTATATATACGATAAAAATGATGCAAACACATAATTGATTAGATAATAACCTTAAATACTTCATTTTCAATCAACCATTTGTTTCTCGTTAAAATACTGTGTAGGATATTGAAAAGGTGAGTTCAGTTTTTATTGCATATATCGAATTTCAGCCGGATTAGAACGGTTTTACGTGTACATCTTCCATCGGTAATATAAACGAAAAATCAGGAATATTTTAGTTAAATCTAATGAAAACACATTGGTTTTATCATTTGTATTGGAAACAACATCATATGTCTTCAACATCATATGAAAAGACATATGTCATATGTCTTTTCTTGGATCTAAATAATACGAAACCTCGCTCTATGATTTGAAGTTAAAATTCTCAAATATGGTAAAATAGTGACTTTTTAACGTTAATCATGTAGTTTGATATTACGAAAATATATTCATTTTTACCCATATTTCGATACAATTTCATGTAGTATCACGATATGTGATTAAGCTTTCAAATCTCAGAATTTCGCATAATATTGCATTTTAAGCAAGTTTTCTTTCATTTTGTTTCGTACGAAAAATCATCGAATTTAGCAATATTTTGACGTTTATCATCCCCTTTTCCCTTATGTGATTTAAACAAAATATTATCGAATTAGGCAATATTTTGCCGTTTTTCCACGTTTTTGTGAATTTTCAGTCTATGGGTATTAATTCATTATATATACGATAAAAATGATGCAAACACATAATTGATTAGATAATAACCTTAAATACTTCATTTTCAATCAACCATTTGTTTCTCGTTAAAATACTGTGTAGGATATTGAAAAGGTGAGAAGTTCAGTTTTTATTGCATATATCGAATTTCAGCCGGATTAGAACGGTTTTACGTGTACATCTTCCATCGGTAATATAAATGGAAAATCAGGAATATTTAGTTAAATCTAATGAAAACACATTGGTTTTATCATTTGTATTGGAAACAACATCATATGTCTTCAACATCATATGTCATATGTCTTTTCTTGGATCTAAATAATACGAAACCTCGCTCTATGATTTGAAGTTAAAATTCTCAAATATGGTAAAATAGTGACTTTTTAACGTTAATCATGTAGTTTGATATTACGAAAATATATTCATTTTTACCAATATTTCGATACTATTTAATGTTGTATCACTATATCTGATTTGGCCTTCAAATCTCAGAATGTCGCATAATATTGCATTTTAAGCAAGTTTTCTTGCATTTTGTTTCGTACGAAAAATCATTGAATTTAGCAATATTTTGACGTTTATCATCCCCTTTTCCTCTATGTGATTTAAACAAAATATCATCGAATTAGGCAATATTTTGCCGTTTTCCACGTTTTTGTGAATTTTCAGTTTATTGTTATTAATTCATTAAATATACGATAAAAATGATGCAAACACATAATTGATTAGAAATTAACCTTAAATACTTCATTTTCAATCAACCATTTGTTTCTCGTTAAAATACTGTGTAGGATATTGAAAAGGTGAGAAGTTCAATTTTTATTGCATATATCGTCGTTTCAGCCGGATTAGAACGGTTTTACGTGTACATCTTCCATCGGTAATATAAACGGAAAATCAGGAATATTTTAGTTAATTCTAATGAAAACACATTGGTTTTATCATTTGTATTGGAAACAACATCATATGTCTTCAACATCATATGAAAAGACATATGTCATATGTCTTTTCTTGGATCTAAATAATACGAAACCTCGCTCTATGATTTGAAGTTAAAATCCTCAAATATGGTAAAATAGTGACTTTTTAACGTTAATCATGTAGTTTGATATTACGAAAATATATTCATTTTTACCAATATTTCGATACTATTTCATGTTGTATCACGATATCTGATTTGGCCTTCAAATCTCAGAATGTCGCATAATATTGCATTTTAAGCAAGTTTTCTTGCATTTTGTTTCGTACGAAAAATCATCGAATTTAGCAATATTTTGACGTTTATCATCCCCTTTTCCTCTATGTGATTTAAACAAAATATCATCGAATTAGGCAATATTTTGCCGTTTTCCACGTTTTTGTGAATTTTGAGTTTATGGGTATTAATTCACTATATATACGATAAAAATGATGCAAACACATAATTGATTAGATAATAACCTTAAATACTTCATTTTCAATCAACTATTTGTTTCTCGTTAAAATACTGAGTAAGATATTGAAAAGGGGAGAAGTTCTGTTTCTATTGCATATATCGACGTTTAGCCGGAATAGAGCGGTTTTCGTGTACATCTTCCATCGGTAATATAAACGGAAAATCAGGAACATTTTAGTTAATTATTATGAAAACACATTGATTTTTATCATCTGTATTGGAAACAACATTGTCATATGTCTTTTCTTGGATCTAAATAATACGAAACCTCGCTCTATGATTTGAAGTTAAAATCCTCAAATATGTTAAAATAGTGACTTTTTCACGTTAATCATGTAGTGTGATATTACGTAAATATATTCATTTTTACCAATATTTCGATACTATTTCATGTAATATCACGATATGTGATTTGGCCTTCAAATCTCAGAATGTCGCGTAATATTGCATTTTAAGCAAGTTTTCTTGCATTTTGTTTCGTACGAAAAATCATCGAATTTAGCAATATTTTGACGTTTATCTTCCCCTTTTCCTTTATCGGATTTAAACAAAATATAACCGAATTAAGCAATATTTTGCCATTTTTCCACGTTTTTTGTGAATTTTCAGTTTATTGTTATTAATTCATTATATATTCGATAAAAATGATGCAAACACATAATTGATTAGAAATTAACCTTAAATACTTCATTTTCAATCAACCATTTGTTTCTCGTTCAAATACTGTGTAGGATATTGAACAGGTGAGAAGTTGAGTTTTTATTGCATATATCGACGTTTCAGCCGGATTAGAACGGTTTTACGTGTACATCTTCCATCGGTAATATAAACGGAAAATCAGGAACATTTTAGTTAATTCTAATGAAAACACATTGGTTTTATCATTTGTATTGGAAACAACATCATATGTCTTCAACATCATATGAAAAGACATATGTCATGTCTTTTCTTGGATCTAAATAATACGAAACCTCGCTCTATGATTTGAAGTTAAAATCCTCAAATATGGTAAAATAGTGACTTTTTTCACGTTTTTCATGTAGTTTTATATTACGTAAATATATTCATTTTTACCAATATTTCGATACTATTTCATGTAGTATCACGATATGTGATTTGGCCTTCAAATCTCAGAATGTCGCATAATATTGCATTTTAAGCAAGTTTCTTGCATTTTGTTTCGTACGAAAAATCATCGAATGTAATATTTTGACGTTTATCATCCCCCTTTTCCTCTATGTGATTTAAACAAAATATCATCGAATTAGGCAATATTTTGCCGTTTTCCACGTTTTTGTGTATTTTCAGTTTATTGTTATTAATTCATTAAATATACGATAAAAATGATGCAAACACATAATTTATTAGAAATTAACCTTAAATACTTCATTTTCAATCAACCATTTGTTTCTCGTTAAAATACTGTGTAGGATATTGAAAAGGTGAGAAGTTCAGTTTTTATTGCATATATCGACGTTTCAGCCGGATTAGAACGATTTTACGTGTACATCTTCCATCGGTAATATAAACGGAAAATCAGGAATATTTTAGTTAATTCTAATTCTAGTTAGAATTTTAGTTAATTCTAATGAAAACACATTGGTTTTATCATTTGTATTGGAAACAACATCATATGTCTTCAACATCATATGAAAAGACATATGTCATATGTCTTTTCTTGGATCTAAATAATACGAAACCTCGCTCTATGATTTGAAGTTAAAATCCTCAAATATGGTAAAATAGAGACTTTTTCACGTTTTTCATGTTGTTTGATATTACGTAAATATATTCATTTTTACCCATATTTCGATACAATTTCATGTAGTATCACGATATGTGATTTAGCTTTCAAATCTCAGAATTTCGCATAATATTGCATTTTAAGCAAGTTTTCTTGCATTTTGTTTCGTACGAAAAATCATCGAATTTAGCAATATTTTGACGTTTATCATCCCCTTTTCCCTTATGTGATTTAAACAAAATATCATCGAATTAGGCAATATTTTGCCGTTTTTCCACGTTTTTGTGAATTTTCAGTCTATGGGTATTAATTCATTATATATACGATAAAAATGATGCAAACACATAATTGATTAGATAATAACCTTAAATACTTCATTTTCAATCAACCATTTGTTTCTCGTTAAAATACTGTGTAGGATATTGAAAAGGTGAGAAGTTCAGTTTTTATTGCAAATATCGAATTTCAGCCGGATTAGAACGGTTTTACGTGTACATCTTCCATCGGTAATATAAATGGAAAATCAGGAATATTTTAGTTAAATCTAATGAAAACACATTGGTTTTATAATTTGTATTGGAAACAACATCATATGTCTTCAACATCATATGTCATATGTCTTTTCTTGGATCTAAATAATACGAAACCTCGCTCTATGATTTGAAGTTAAAATTCTCAAATATGGTAGAATAGTGACTTTTTAACGTTAATCATGTAGTTTGATATTACGAAAATATATTCATTTTTACCAATATTTCGATACTATTTAATGTTGTATCACTATATCTGATTTGGCCTTCAAATCTCAGAATGTCGCATAATATTGCATTTTAAGCAAGTTTTCTTGCATTTTGTTTCGTACGAAAAATCATCGAATTTAGCAATATTTTGACGTTTATCATCCCCTTTTCCTCTATGTGAATTAAACAAAATATCATCGAATTAGGCAATATTTTGCCGTTTTCCACGTTTTTGTGAATTTTCAGTTTATTGTTATTAATTCATTAAATATACGATAAAAATGATGCAAACACATAATTGATTAGAAATTAACCTTAAATACTTCATTTTCAATCAACCATTTGTTTCTCGTTAAAATACTGTGTAGGATATTGAAAAGGTGAGAAGTTCAATTTTTATTGCATATATCGACGTTTCAGCCGGATTAGAACGGTTTTACGTGTACATCTTCCATCGGTAATATAAACGGAAAATCAGGAATATTTTAGTTAATTCTAATGAAAACACATTGGTTTTATCATTTGTATTGGAAACAACATCATATGTCTTCAACATCATATGAAAAGACATATGTCATATGTCTTTTCTTGGATCTAAATAATACGAAACCTCGCTCTATGATTTGAAGTTAAAATCCTCAAATATGGTAAAATAGTGACTTTTTTCACGTTTTTCATGTAGTTTTATATTACGTAAATATATTCATTTTTACCAATATTTCGATACTATTTCATGTAGTATCACGATATGTGATTTGGCCTTCAAATCTCAGAATGTCGCATAATATTGCATTTTAAGCAAGTTTTCTTGCATTTTGTTTCGTACGAAAAATCATCGAATTTAGCAATATTTTGACGTTTATCATCCCCTTTTCCTCTATGTGATTTAAACAAAATATCATCGAATTAGGCAATATTTTGCCGTTTTCCACGTTTTTGTGAATTTTCAGTTTATGGGTATTAATTCATTATATTAATTCATTATGGGTATTGTGAATTTCATTCAGCCGGATTAGAGCGGTTTTCGTGTACATCTTCCATCGGTAATATAAACGGAAAATCAGGAACATTTTAGTTAATTCTAATCAAAACACATTGATTTTTATCATTTGGATTAGAAACAACATTGTCATATGTCATTTCTTGGATCAAAATAATACGAAACCTCGCTCTATGATTTGAAGTTAAAATCCTCAAATATGGTAAAATAGTGACTTTTTAACGTTAATCATGTAGTTTGATATTACGAAAATATATTCATTTTTACCAATATTTCGATACTATTTCATGTTGTACCACGATATCTGATT
The DNA here is from genome assembly GCF_040958095.1 of Procambarus clarkii. Classification (NCBI taxonomy): domain Eukaryota; kingdom Metazoa; phylum Arthropoda; class Malacostraca; order Decapoda; family Cambaridae; genus Procambarus; species Procambarus clarkii. The sequence continues at coordinate 679,700 of NW_027189151.1, read as the reverse complement.
TGGCCTTCAAATCTCAGAATGTCGCATAATATTGCATTTTAAGCAAGTTTTCTTGCATTTTGTTTCGTACGAAAAATCATCGAATTTAGCAATATTTTGACGTTTATCATCCCCTTTTCCTCTATGTGATTTAAACAAAATATCATCGAATTAGGCAATATTTTGCCGTTTTCCACGTTTTTGTGAATTTTGAGTTTATGGGTATTAATTCACTATATATACGATAAAAATGATGCAAACACATAATTGATTAGATAATAACCTTAAATACTTCATTTTCAATCAACTATTTGTTTCTCGTTAAAATACTGAGTAAGATATTGAAAAGGGGAGAAGTTCTGTTTCTATTGCATATATCGACGTTTAGCCGGAATAGAGCGGTTTTCGTGTACATCTTCCATCGGTAATATAAACGGAAAATCAGGAACATTTTAGTTAATTATTATGAAAACACATTGATTTTTATCATTTGTATTGGAAACAACATTGTCATATGTCTTTTCTTGGATCTAAATAATACGAAACCTCGCTCTATGATTTGAAGTTAAAATCCTCAAATATGTTAAAATAGTGACTTTTTCACGTTAATCATGTAGTATGATATTACGTAAATGTATTCATTTTTACCAATATTTCGATACTATTTCATGTAATATCACGATATGTGATTTGGCCTTCAAATCTCAGAATGTCGCGTAATATTGCATTTTAAGCAAGTTTTCTTGCATTTTGTTTCGTACGAAAAATCATCGAATTTAGCAATATTTTGACGTTTATCTTCCCCTTTTCCTTTATGTGATTTAAACAAAATATCATCGAATTAAGCAATATTTTGCCATTTTTCCACGTTTTTTGTGAATTTTCAGTTTATTGTTATTAACTCATTAAATATTCGATAAAAATGATGCAAACACATAATTGATTAGAAATTAACCTTAAATACTTCATTTTCAATCAACTATTTGTTTCTCGTTAAAATACTGTGTAGGATATTGAAAAGGTGAGAAGTTCAGTTTTTATTGCATATATCGACGTTTCAGCCGGATTAGAACGGTTTTACGTGTACATCTTCCATCGGTAATATAAACGGAAAATCACGAATATTTTAGTTAAATCTAATGAAAACACATTGGTTTTATCTTTTGTATTGGAAACAACATCATATGCCTTCAACATCATATAAAAAGACATATGTCATATGTCTTTTCTTGGATCTAAATAATACGAAACCTCGCTCTATGATTTGAAGTTAAAATTCTCAAATATGGTAAAATAGTGACTTTTTAACGTTAATCATGTAGTTTGTTATTACGAAAATATATTCATTTTTACCAATATTTCGATACTATTTAATGTTGTATCACTATATCTGATTTGGCCTTCAAATCTCAGAATGTCGCATAATATTGCATTTTAAGCAAGTTTTCTTGCATTTTGTTTCGTACGAAAAATCATCGAATTTAGCAATATTTTGACGTTTATCATCCCCTTTTCCTTTATGTGATTTAAACAAAATATCATCGAATTAGGCAATATTTTGCAGTTTTCCCACGTTTTTGTGAATTTTCAGTCTATGGGTATTAATTCATTATATATACGATAAAAATGATGCAAACACATAATTGATTAGATAATAACCTTAAATACTTCATTTTCAATCAACCATTTGTTTCTCGTTAAAATACTGTGTAGGGTATTGAAAAGGTGAGTTCAGTTTATATTGCATATATCGAATTTCAGCCGGATTAGAACGGTTTTACGTGTACATCTTCCATCGGTAATATAAACGAAAAATCAGGAATATTTTAGTTAAATCTAATGAAAACACATTGGTTTTATCATTTGTATTGGAAACAACATCATATGTCTTCAACATCATATGAAAAGACATATGTCATATGTCTTTTCTTGGATCTAAATAATACGAAACCTCGCTCTATGATTTGAAGTTAAAATTCTCAAATATGGTAAAATAGTGACTTTTTAACGTTAATCATGTAGTTTGATATTACGAAAATATATTCATTTTTACCAATATTTCGATATTATTTAATGTTGTATCACTATATCTGATTTGGCCTTCAAATCTCAGAATGTCGCATAATATTGCATTTTAAGCAAGTTTTCTTGCATTTTGTTTCGTACGAAAAATCATCGAATTTAGCAATATTTTGACGTTTATCATCCCCTTTTCCTCTATGTGATTTAAACAAAATATCATCGAATTAGGCAATATTTTGCCGTTTTCCAGGTTTTTGTGAATTTTCAGTTTATGGGTATTAATTCATTATATATACGATAAAAATGATGCAAACACATAATTGATTTGATAATAACCTTAAATACTTCATTTTCAAACAACTATTTGTTTCTCGTTAAAATACTGAGTAAGATATTGAAAAAGGGGAGAAGTTCTGTTTTTATTGCATATATCGACGTTTCAGCCGGAATAGAGCGGTTTTCGTGTACATCTTCCATCGGTAATATAAACGGAAAATCAGTAACATTTTAGTTAATTCTTATGAAAACACATTGATTTTTATCATTTGTTATGGAAACAACATTGTCATATGTCTTTTCTTGGATCTAAATAATACGAAACCTCGCTCTATGATTTGAAGTTAAAAATCCTCAAATATGGTAAAATAGTGACTTTTTCACGTTAATCATGTAGTTTGATATTACGTAAATATATTCATTTTTACCAATATTTCGATACTATTTCATGTAGTATCACGATATGTGATTTGGCCTTCAAATCTCAGAATGTCGCGTAATATTGCATTTTAAGCAAGTTTTCTTGCATTTTGTTTCGTACGAAAAATCATCGAATTTAGCAATATTTTGACGTTTATCTTCCCCTTTTCCTTTATGTGATTTAAACAAAATATCATCGAATTAAGCAATATTTTGCCATTTTTCCACGTTTTTTGTGAATTTTCAGTTTATTGTTATTAACTCATTAAATATTCGATAAAAATGATGCAAACACATAATTGATTAGAAATTAACCTTAAATACTTCATTTTCAATCAACTATTTGTTTCTCGTTAAAATACTGTGTAGGATATTGAAAAGGTGAGAAGTTCAGTTTTTATTGCATATATCGACGTTTCAGCCGGATTAGAACGGTTTTACGTGTACATCTTCCATCGGTAATATAAACGGAAAATCACGAATATTTTAGTTAAATCTAATGAAAACACATTGGTTTTATCTTTTGTATTGGAAACAACATCATATGCCTTCAACATCATATAAAAAGACATATGTCATATGTCTTTTCTTGGATCTAAATAATACGAAACCTCGCTCTATGATTTGAAGTTAAAATTCTCAAATATGGTAAAATAGTGACTTTTTAACGTTAATCATGTAGTTTGTTATTACGAAAATATATTCATTTTTACCAATATTTCGATACTATTTAATGTTGTATCACTATATCTGATTTGGCCTTCAAATCTCAGAATGTCGCATAATATTGCATTTTAAGCAAGTTTTCTTGCATTTTGTTTCGTACGAAAAATCATCGAATTTAGCAATATTTTGACGTTTATCATCCCATTTCCTTTATGTGATTTAAACAAAATATCATCGAATTAGGCAATATTTTGCAGTTTTCCCACGTTTTTGTGAATTTTCAGTCTATGGGTATTAATTCATTATATATACGATAAAAATGATGCAAACACATAATTGATTAGATAATAACCTTAAATACTTCATTTTCAATCAACCATTTGTTTCTCGTTAAAATACTGTGTAGGGTATTGAAAAGGTGAGTTCAGTTTATATTGCATATATCGAATTTCAGCCGGATTAGAACGGTTTTACGTGTACATCTTCCATCGGTAATATAAACGAAAAATCAGGAATATTTTAGTTAAATCTAATGAAAACACATTGGTTTTGTCATTTGTATTGGAAACAACATCATATGTCTTCAACATCATATGAAAAGACATATGTCATATGTCTTTTCTTGGATCTAAATAATACGAAACCTCGCTCTATGATTTGAAGTTAAAATTCTCAAATATGGTAAAATAGTGACTTTTTAACGTTAATCATGTAGTTTGATATTACGAAAATATATTCATTTTTACCAATATTTCGATATTATTTAATGTTGTATCACTATATCTGATTTGGCCTTCAAATCTCAGAATGTCGCATAATATTGCATTTTAAGCAAGTTTTCTTGCATTTTGTTTCGTACGAAAAATCATCGAATTTAGCAATATTTTGACGTTTATCATCCCCTTTTCCTCTATGTGATTTAAACAAAATATCATCGAATTAGGCAATATTTTGCCGTTTTCCAGGTTTTTGTGAATTTTCAGTTTATGGGTATTAATTCATTATATATACGATAAAAATGATGCAAACACATAATTGATTTGATAATAACCTTAAATACTTCATTTTCAAACAACTATTTGTTTCTCGTTAAAATACTGAGTAAGATATTGAAAAAGGGGAGAAGTTCTGTTTTTATTGCATATATCGACGTTTCAGCCGGAATAGAGCGGTTTTCGTGTACATCTTCCATCGGTAATATAAACGGAAAATCAGTAACATTTTAGTTAATTCTTATGAAAACACATTGATTTTTATCATTTGTTATGGAAACAACATTGTCATATGTCTTTTCTTGGATCTAAATAATACGAAACCTCGCTCTATGATTTGAAGTTAAAAATCCTCAAATATGGTAAAATAGTGACTTTTTCACGTTAATCATGTAGTTTGATATTACGTAAATATATTCATTTTTACCAATATTTCGATACTATTTCATGTAGTATCACGATATGTGATTTGGCCTTCAAATCTCAGAATGTCGCGTAATATTGCATTTTAAGCAAGTTTTCTTGCATTTTGTTTCGTACGAAAAATCATCGAATTTAGCAATATTTTGACGTTTATCTTCCCCTTTTCCTTTATGTGATTTAAACAAAATATCATCGAATTAAGCAATATTTTGCCATTTTTCCACGTTTTTTGTGAATTTTCAGTTTATTGTTATTAACTCATTAAATATTCGATAAAAATGATGCAAACACATAATTGATTAGAAATTAACCTTAAATACTTCATTTTCAATCAACTATTTGTTTCTCGTTAAAATACTGTGTAGGATATTGAAAAGGTGAGAAGTTCAGTTTTTATTGCATATATCGACGTTTCAGCCGGATTAGAACGGTTTTACGTGTACTTCTTCCATCGGTAATATAAACGGAAAATCAGGAATATTTTAGTTAAATCTAATGAAAACACATTGGTTTTATCATTTGTATTGGAAACAACATCATATGCCTTCAACATCATATAAAAAGACATATGTCATATGTCTTTTCTTGGATCTAAATAATACGAAACCTCGCTCTATGATTTGAAGTTAAAATTCTCAAATATGGTAAAATAGTGACTTTTTAACGTTAATCATGTAGTTTGTTATTACGAAAATATATTCATTTTTACCAATATTTCGATACTATTTAATGTTGTATCACGATATCTGATTTGGCCTTCAAATCTCAGAATGTCGCATAATATTGCATTTTAAGCAAGTTTTCTTGCATTTTGTTTCGTACGAAAAATCATCGAATTTAGCAATATTTTGACGTTTATCATCCCCTTTTCCTCTATGTGATTTAAACAAAATATCATCGAATTAGGCAATATTTTGCCGTTTTCCAGGTTTTTGTGAATTTTCAGTTTATGGGTATTAATTCATTATATATACGATAAAAATGATGCAAACACATAATTGATTTGATAATAACCTTAAATACTTCATTTTCAAACAACTATTTGTTTCTCGTTAAAATACTGAGTAAGATATTGAAAAAGGGGAGAAGTTCTGTTTTTATTGCATATATCGACGTTTCAGCCGGAATAGAGCGGTTTTCGTGTACATCTTCCATCGGTAATATAAACGGAAAATCAGTAACATTTTAGTTAATTCTTATGAAAACACATTGATTTTTATCATTTGTTATGGAAACAACATTGTCATATGTCTTTTCTTGGATCTAAATAATACGAAACCTCGCTCTATGATTTGAAGTTAAAAATCCTCAAATATGGTAAAATAGTGACTTTTTCACGTTAATCATGTAGTTTGATATTACGTAAATATATTCATTTTTACCAATATTTCGATACTATTTCATGTAGTATCACGATATGTGATTTGGCCTTCAAATCTCAGAATGTCGCGTAATATTGCATTTTAAGCAAGTTTTCTTGCATTTTGTTTCGTACGAAAAATCATCGAATTTAGCAATATTTTGACGTTTATCTTCCCCTTTTCCTTTATGTGATTTAAACAAAATATCATCGAATTAAGCAATATTTTGCCATTTTTCCACGTTTTTTGTGAATTTTCAGTTTATTGTTATTAACTCATTAAATATTCGATAAAAATGATGCAAACACATAATTGATTAGAAATTAACCTTAAATACTTCATTTTCAATCAACTATTTGTTTCTCGTTAAAATACTGTGTAGGATATTGAAAAGGTGAGAAGTTCAGTTTTTATTGCATATATCGACGTTTCAGCCGGATTAGAACGGTTTTACGTGTACTTCTTCCATCGGTAATATAAACGGAAAATCAGGAATATTTTAGTTAAATCTAATGAAAACACATTGGTTTTATCATTTGTATTGGAAACAACATCATATGCCTTCAACATCATATAAAAAGACATATGTCATATGTCTTTTCTTGGATCTAAATAATACGAAACCTCGCTCTATGATTTGAAGTTAAAATTCTCAAATATGGTAAAATAGTGACTTTTTAACGTTAATCATGTAGTTTGTTATTACGAAAATATATTCATTTTTACCAATATTTCGATACTATTTAATGTTGTATCACTATATCTGATTTGGCCTTCAAATCTCAGAATGTCGCATAATATTGCATTTTAAGCAAGTTTTCTTGCATTTTGTTTCGTACGAAAAATCATCGAATTTAGCAATATTTTGACGTTTATCATCCCCTTTTCCTTTATGTGATTTAAACAAAATATCATCGAATTAGGCAATATTTTGCAGTTTTCCCACGTTTTTGTGAATTTTCAGTCTATGGGTATTAATTCATTATATATACGATAAAAATGATGCAAACACATAATTGATTAGATAATAACCTTAAATACTTCATTTTCAATCAACCATTTGTTTCTCGTTAAAATACTGTGTAGGGTATTGAAAAGGTGAGTTCAGTTTATATTGCATATATCGAATTTCAGCCGGATTAGAACGGTTTTACGTGTACATCTTCCATCGGTAATATAAACGAAAAATCAGGAATATTTTAGTTAAATCTAATGAAAACACATTGGTTTTATCATTTGTATTGGAAACAACATCATATGTCTTCAACATCATATGAAAAGACATATGTCATATGTCTTTTCTTGGATCTAAATAATACGAAACCTCGCTCTATGATTTGAAGTTAAAATTCTCAAATATGGTAAAATAGTGACTTTTTAACGTTAATCATGTAGTTTGATATTACGAAAATATATTCATTTTTACCAATATTTCGATATTATTTAATGTTGTATCACTATATCTGATTTGGCCTTCAAATCTCAGAATGTCGCATAATATTGCATTTTAAGCAAGTTTTCTTGCATTTTGTTTCGTACGAAAAATCATCGAATTTAGCAATATTTTGACGTTTATCATCCCCTTTTCCTCTATGTGATTTAAACAAAATATCATCGAATTAGGCAATATTTTGCCGTTTTCCAGGTTTTTGTGAATTTTCAGTTTATGGGTATTAATTCATTATATATACGATAAAAATGATGCAAACACATAATTGATTTGATAATAACCTTAAATACTTCATTTTCAAACAACTATTTGTTTCTCGTTAAAATACTGAGTAAGATATTGAAAAGGGGAGAAGTTCTGTTTTTATTGCATATATCGACGTTTCAGCCGGAATAGAGCGGTTTTCGTGTACATCTTCCATCAGTAATATAAACGGAAAATCGGTAACATTTTAGTTAATTCTTATGAAAACACATTGATTTTTATCATTTGTTATGGAAACAACATTGTCATATGTCTTTTCTTGGATCTAAATAATACGAAACCTCGCTCTATGATTTGAAGTTAAAAATCCTCAAATATGGTAAAATAGTGACTTTTTCACGTTAATCATGTAGTTTGATATTACGTAAATGTATTCATTTTTACCAATATTTCGATACTATTTCATGTAGTATCACGATATGTGATTTGGCCTTCAAATCTCAGAATGTCGCGTAATATTGCATTTTAAGCAAGTTTTCTTGCATTTTGTTTCGTACGAAAAATCATCGAATTTAGCAATATTTTGACGTTTATCTTCCCCTTTTCCTTTATCGGATTTAAACAAAATATAACCGAATTAAGCAATATTTTGCCATTTTTCCACGTTTTTTGTGAATTTTCAGTTTATTGTTATTAATTCATTATATATTCGATAAAAATGATGCAAACACATAATTGATTAGAAATTAACCTTAAATACTTCATTTTCAATCAACCATTTGTTTCTCGTTCAAATACTGTGTAGGATATTGAAAAGGTGAGAAGTTGAGTTTTTATTGCATGTATCGACGTTTCAGCCGGATTAGAACAGTTTTACGTGTACATCTTCCATCGGTAATATAAACGGAAAATCAGGAACATTTTAGTTAATTCTAATGAAAACACATTGGTTTTATCATTTGTATTGGAAACAACATCATATGTCTTCAACATCATATGAAAAGACATATGTCATGTCTTTTCTTGGATCTAAATAATACGAAACCTCGCTCTATGATTTGAAGTTAAAATCCTCAAATATGGTAAAATAGTGACTTTTTTCACGTTTTTCATGTAGTTTTATATTACGTAAATATATTAATTTTTACCAATATTTCGATACTATTTCATGTAGTATCACGATATGTGATTTGGCCTTCAAATCTCAGAATGTCGCATAATATTGCATTTTACGCAAGTTTCTTGCATTTTGTTTCGTACGAAAAATCATCGAATGTAATATTTTGACGTTTATCATCCCCCTTTTCCTCTATGTGATTTAAACAAAATATCATCGAATTAGGCAATATTTTGCCGTTTTCCACGTTTTTGTGTATTTTCAGTTTATTGTTATTAATTCATTAAATATACGATAAAAATGATGCAAACACATAATTGATTAGAAATTAACCTTAAATACTTCATTTTCAATCAACCATTTGTTTCTCGTTAAAATACTGTGTAGGATATTGAAAAGGTGAGAAGTTCAGTTTTTATTGCATATATCGACGTTTCAGCCGGATTAGAACGGTTTTACGTGTACATCTTCCATCGGTAATATAAACGGAAAATCAGGAATATTTTAGTTAATTCTAATGAAAACACATTGGTTTTATCATTTGTATTGGAAACAACATCATATGTCTTCAACATCATATGAAAAGACATATGTCATGTCTTTTCTTGGATCTAAATAATACGAAACCTCGCTCTATGATTTGAAGTTAAAATCCTCAAATATGGTAAAATAGTGACTTTTTCACGTTTTTCATGTAGTTTGATATTACGTAAATATATTCATTTTTACCCATATTTCGATACTATTTCATGTAGTATCACGATATATGATTTAGCTTTCAAATCTCAGAATGTCGCATAATATTGCATTTTAAGCAAGTTTTCTTGCATTTTGTTTCGTACGAAAAATCATCGAATTTAGCAATATTTTGACGTTTATCATCCCCTTTTCCTCTATGTGATTTAAACAAAATATCATCGAATTAGGCAATATTTTGCCGTTTTCCAGGTTTTTGTGAATTTTCAGTTTATGGGTATTAATTCATTATATATACGATAAAAATGATGCAAACACATAATTGATTTGATAATAACCTTAAATACTTCATTTTCAAACAACTATTTGTTTCTCGTTAAAATACTGAGTAAGATATTGAAAAGGGGAGAAGTTCTGTTTTTATTGCATATATCGACGTTTCAGCCGGAATAGAGCGGTTTTCGTGTACATCTTCCATCGGTAATATAAACGGAAAATCAGTAACATTTTAGTTAATTCTTATGAAAACACATTGATTTTTATCATTTGTTATGGAAACAACATTGTCATATGTCTTTTCTTGGATCTAAATAATACGAAACCTCGCTCTATGATTTGAAGTTAAAAATCCTCAAATATGGTAAAATAGTGACTTTTTCACGTTAATCATGTAGTTTGATATTACGTAAATATATTCATTTTTACCAATATTTCGATACTATTTCATGTAGTATCACGATATGTGATTTGGCCTTCAAATCTCAGAATGTCGCGTAATAATGCATTTTAAGCAAGTTTTCTTGCATTTTGTTTCGTACGAAAAATCATCGAATTTAGCAATATTTTGACGTTTATCTTCCCCTTTTCCTTTATCGGATTTAAACAAAATATAACCGAATTAAGCAATATTTTGCCATTTTTCCACGTTTTTTGTGAATTTTCAGTTTATTGTTATTAATTCATTATATATTCGATAAAAATGATGCAAACACATAATTGATTAGAAATTAACCTTAAATACTTCATTTTCAATCAACCATTTGTTTCTCGTTCAAATACTGTGTAGGATATTGAAAAGGCGAGAAGTTGAGTTTTTATTGCATATATCGACGTTTCAGCCGGATTAGAACGGTTTTACGTGTACATCTTCCATCGGTAATATAAACGAAAAATCAGGAATATTTTAGTTAAATCTAATGAAAACACATTGGTTTTATCATTTGTATTGGAAACAACATCATATGTCTTCAACATCATATGAAAAGACATATGTCATATGTCTTTTCTTGGATCTAAATAATACGAAACCTCGCTCTATGATTTGAAGTTAAAATTCTCAAATATGGTAAAATAGTGACTTTTTAACGTTAATCATGTAGTTTGATATTACGAAAATATATTCATTTTTACCAATATTTCGATATTATTTAATGTTGTATCACTATATCTGATTTGGCCTTCAAATCTCAGAATGTCGCATAATATTGCATTTTAAGCAAGTTTTCTTGCATTTTGTTTCGTACGAAAAATCATCGAATTTAGCAATATTTTGACGTTTATCATCCCCTTTTCCTCTATGTGATTTAAACAAAATATCATCGAATTAGGCAATATTTTGCCGTTTTCCAGGTTTTTGTGAATTTTCAGTTTATGGGTATTAATTCATTATATATACGATAAAAATGATGCAAACACATAATTGATTTGATAATAACCTTAAATACTTCATTTTCAAACAACTATTTGTTTCTCGTTAAAATACTGAGTAAGATATTGAAAAGGGGAGAAGTTCTGTTTTTATTGCATATATCGACGTTTCAGCCGGAATAGAGCGGTTTTCGTGTACATCTTCCATCAGTAATATAAACGGAAAATGGGTAACATTTTAGTTAATTCTTATGAAAACACATTGATTTTTATCATTTGTTATGGAAACAACATTGTCATATGTCTTTTCTTGGATCTAAATAATACGAAACCTCGCTCTATGATTTGAAGTTAAAAATCCTCAAATATGGTAAAATAGTGACTTTTTCACGTTAATCATGTAGTTTGATATTACGTAAATATATTCATTTTTACCAATATTTCGATACTATTTCATGTAGTATCACGATATGTGATTTGGCCTTCAAATCTCAGAATGTCGCGTAATATTGCATTTTAAGCAAGTTTTCTTGCATTTTGTTTCGTACGAAAAATCATCGAATTTAGCAATATTTTGACGTTTATCTTCCCCTTTTCCTTTATCGGATTTAAACAAAATATAACCGAATTAAGCAATATTTTGCCATTTTTCCACGTTTTTTGTGAATTTTCAGTTTATTGTTATTAATTCATTATATATTCGATAAAAATGATGCAAACACATAATTGATTAGAAATTAACCTTAAATACTTCATTTTCAATCAACCATTTGTTTCTCGTTCAAATACTGTGTAGGATATTGAAAAGGTGAGAAGTTGAGTTTTTATTGCATGTATCGACGTTTCAGCCGGATTAGAACAGTTTTACGTGTACATCTTCCATCGGTAATATAAACGGAAAATCAGGAACATTTTAGTTAATTCTAATGAAAACACATTGGTTTTATCATTTGTATTGGAAACAACATCATATGTCTTCAACATCATATGAAAAGACATATGTCATGTCTTTTCTTGGATCTAAATAATACGAAACCTCGCTCTATGATTTGAAGTTAAAATCCTCAAATATGGTAAAATAGTGACTTTTTTCACGTTTTTCATGTAGTTTTATATTACGTAAATATATTAATTTTTACCAATATTTCGATACTATTTCATGTAGTATCACGATATGTGATTTGGCCTTCAAATCTCAGAATGTCGCATAATATTGCATTTTACGCAAGTTTCTTGCATTTTGTTTCGTACGAAAAATCATCGAATGTAATATTTTGACGTTTATCATCCCCCTTTTCCTCTATGTGATTTAAACAAAATATCATCGAATTAGGCAATATTTTGCCGTTTTCCACGTTTTTGTGTATTTTCAGTTTATTGTTATTAATTCATTAAATATACGATAAAAATGATGCAAACACATAATTGATTAGAAATTAACCTTAAATACTTCATTTTCAATCAACCATTTGTTTCTCGTTAAAATACTGTGTAGGATATTGAAAAGGTGAGAAGTTCAGTTTTTATTGCATATATCGACGTTTCAGCCGGATTAGAACGGTTTTACGTGTACATCTTCCATCGGTAATATAAACGGAAAATCAGGAATATTTTAGTTAATTCTAATGAAAACACATTGGTTTTATCATTTGTATTGGAAACAACATCATATGTCTTCAACATCATATGAAAAGACATATGTCATGTCTTTTCTTGGATCTAAATAATACGAAACCTCGCTCTATGATTTGAAGTTAAAATCCTCAAATATGGTAAAATAGTGACTTTTTCACGTTTTTCATGTAGTTTGATATTACGTAAATATATTCATTTTTACCCATATTTCGATACTATTTCATGTAGTATCACGATATATGATTTAGCTTTCAAATCTCAGAATGTCGCATAATATTGCATTTTAAGCAAGTTTTCTTGCATTTTGTTTCGTACGAAAAATCATCGAATTTAGCAATATTTTGACGTTTATCATCCCCTTTTCCTCTATGTGATTTAAACAAAATATCATCGAATTAGGCAATATTTTGCCGTTTTCCAGGTTTTTGTGAATTTTCAGTTTATGGGTATTAATTCATTATATATACGATAAAAATGATGCAAACACATAATTGATTTGATAATAACCTTAAATACTTCATTTTCAAACAACTATTTGTTTCTCGTTAAAATACTGAGTAAGATATTGAAAAGGGGAGAAGTTCTGTTTTTATTGCATATATCGACGTTTCAGCCGGAATAGAGCGGTTTTCGTGTACATCTTCCATCGGTAATATAAACGGAAAATCAGTAACATTTTAGTTAATTCTTATGAAAACACATTGATTTTTATCATTTGTTATGGAAACAACATTGTCATATGTCTTTTCTTGGATCTAAATAATACGAAACCTCGCTCTATGATTTGAAGTTAAAAATCCTCAAATATGGTAAAATAGTGACTTTTTCACGTTAATCATGTAGTTTGATATTACGTAAATATATTCATTTTTACCAATATTTCGATACTATTTCATGTAGTATCACGATATGTGATTTGGCCTTCAAATCTCAGAATGTCGCGTAATATTGCATTTTAAGCAAGTTTTCTTGCATTTTGTTTCGTACGAAAAATCATCGAATTTAGCAATATTTTGACGTTTATCTTCCCCTTTTCCTTTATCGGATTTAAACAAAATATAACCGAATTAAGCAATATTTTGCCATTTTTCCACGTTTTTTGTGAATTTTCAGTTTATTGTTATTAATTCATTATATATTCGATAAAAATGATGCAAACACATAATTGATTAGAAATTAACCTTAAATACTTCATTTTCAATCAACCATTTGTTTCTCGTTCAAATACTGTGTAGGATATTGAAAAGGCGAGAAGTTGAGTTTTTATTGCATATATCGACGTTTCAGCCGGATTAGAACGGTTTTACGTGTACATCTTCCATCGGTAATATAAACGAAAAATCAGGAATATTTTAGTTAAATCTAATGAAAACACATTGGTTTTATCATTTGTATTGGAAACAACATCATATGTCTTCAACATCATATGAAAAGACATATGTCATATGTCTTTTCTTGGATCTAAATAATACGAAACCTCGCTCTATGATTTGAAGTTAAAATTCTCAAATATGGTAAAATAGTGACTTTTTAACGTTAATCATGTAGTTTGATATTACGAAAATATATTCATTTTTACCAATATTTCGATATTATTTAATGTTGTATCACTATATCTGATTTGGCCTTCAAATCTCAGAATGTCGCATAATATTGCATTTTAAGCAAGTTTTCTTGCATTTTGTTTCGTACGAAAAATCATCGAATTTAGCAATATTTTGACGTTTATCATCCCCTTTTCCTCTATGTGATTTAAACAAAATATCATCGAATTAGGCAATATTTTGCCGTTTTCCAGGTTTTTGTGAATTTTCAGTTTATGGGTATTAATTCATTATATATACGATAAAAATGATGCAAACACATAATTGATTTGATAATAACCATAAATACTTCATTTTCAAACAACTATTTGTTTCTCGTTAAAATACTGAGTAAGATATTGAAAAGGGGAGAAGTTCTGTTTTTATTGCATATATCGACGTTTCAGCCGGAATAGAGCGGTTTTCGTGTACATCTTCCATCAGTAATATAAACGGAAAATCGGTAACATTTTAGTTAATTCTTATGAAAACACATTGATTTTTATCATTTGTTATGGAAACAACATTGTCATATGTCTTTTCTTGGATCTAAATAATACGAAACCTCGCTCTATGATTTGAAGTTAAAAATCCTCAAATATGGTAAAATAGTGACTTTTTCACGTTAATCATGTAGTTTGATATTACGTAAATATATTCATTTTTACCAATATTTCGATACTATTTCATGTAGTATCACGATATGTGATTTGGCCTTCAAATCTCAGAATGTCGCGTAATATTGCATTTTAAGCAAGTTTTCTTGCATTTTGTTTCGTACGAAAAATCATCGAATTTAGCAATATTTTGACGTTTATCTTCCCCTTTTCCTTTATCGGATTTAAACAAAATATAACCGAATTAAGCAATATTTTGCCATTTTTCCACGTTTTTTGTGAATTTTCAGTTTATTGTTATTAATTCATTATATATTCGATAAAAATGATGCAAACACATAATTGATTAGAAATTAACCTTAAATACTTCATTTTCAATCAACCATTTGTTTCTCGTTCAAATACTGTGTAGGATATTGAAAAGGTGAGAAGTTGAGTTTTTATTGCATGTATCGACGTTTCAGCCGGATTAGAACAGTTTTACGTGTACATCTTCCATCGGTAATATAAACGGAAAATCAGGAACATTTTAGTTAATTCTAATGAAAACACATTGGTTTTATCATTTGTATTGGAAACAACATCATATGTCTTCAACATCATATGAAAAGACATATGTCATGTCTTTTCTTGGATCTAAATAATACGAAACCTCGCTCTATGATTTGAAGTTAAAATCCTCAAATATGGTAAAATAGTGACTTTTTTCACGTTTTTCATGTAGTTTTATATTACGTAAATATATTAATTTTTACCAATATTTCGATACTATTTCATGTAGTATCACGATATGTGATTTGGCCTTCAAATCTCAGAATGTCGCATAATATTGCATTTTACGCAAGTTTCTTGCATTTTGTTTCGTACGAAAAATCATCGAATGTAATATTTTGACGTTTATCATCCCCCTTTTCCTCTATGTGATTTAAACAAAATATCATCGAATTAGGCAATATTTTGCCGTTTTCCACGTTTTTGTGTATTTTCAGTTTATTGTTATTAATTCATTAAATATACGATAAAAATGATGCAAACACATAATTGATTAGAAATTAACCTTAAATACTTCATTTTCAATCAACCATTTGTTTCTCGTTAAAATACTGTGTAGGATATTGAAAAGGTGAGAAGTTCAGTTTTTATTGCATATATCGACGTTTCAGCCGGATTAGAACGGTTTTACGTGTACATCTTCCATCGGTAATATAAACGGAAAATCAGGAATATTTTAGTTAATTCTAATGAAAACACATTGGTTTTATCATTTGTATTGGAAACAACATCATATGTCTTCAACATCATATGAAAAGACATATGTCATGTCTTTTCTTGGATCTAAATAATACGAAACCTCGCTCTATGATTTGAAGTTAAAATCCTCAAATATGGTAAAATAGTGACTTTTTCACGTTTTTCATGTAGTTTGATATTACGTAAATATATTCATTTTTACCCATATTTCGATACTATTTCATGTAGTATCACGATATATGATTTAGCTTTCAAATCTCAGAATGTCGCATAATATTGCATTTTAAGCAAGTTTTCTTGCATTTTGTTTCGTACGAAAAATCATCGAATTTAGCAATATTTTGACGTTTATCATCCCCTTTTCCTCTATGTGATTTAAACAAAATATCATCGAATTAGGCAATATTTTGCCGTTTTCCAGGTTTTTGTGAATTTTCAGTTTATGGGTATTAATTCATTATATATACGATAAAAATGATGCAAACACATAATTGATTTGATAATAACCTTAAATACTTCATTTTCAAACAACTATTTGTTTCTCGTTAAAATACTGAGTAAGATATTGAAAAGGGGAGAAGTTCTGTTTTTATTGCATATATCGACGTTTCAGCCGGAATAGAGCGGTTTTCGTGTACATCTTCCATCGGTAATATAAACGGAAAATCAGTAACATTTTAGTTAATTCTTATGAAAACACATTGATTTTTATCATTTGTTATGGAAACAACATTGTCATATGTCTTTTCTTGGATCTAAATAATACGAAACCTCGCTCTATGATTTGAAGTTAAAAATCCTCAAATATGGTAAAATAGTGACTTTTTCACGTTAATCATGTAGTTTGATATTACGTAAATATATTCATTTTTACCAATATTTCGATACTATTTCATGTAGTATCACGATATGTGATTTGGCCTTCAAATCTCAGAATGTCGCGTAATATTGCATTTTAAGCAAGTTTTCTTGCATTTTGTTTCGTACGAAAAATCATCGAATTTAGCAATATTTTGACGTTTATCTTCCCCTTTTCCTTTATCGGATTTAAACAAAATATAACCGAATTAAGCAATATTTTGCCATTTTTCCACGTTTTTTGTGAATTTTCAGTTTATTGTTATTAATTCATTATATATTCGATAAAAATGATGCAAACACATAATTGATTAGAAATTAACCTTAAATACTTCATTTTCAATCAACCATTTGTTTCTCGTTAAAATACTGTGTAGGATATTGAAAAGGTGAGAAGTTCAGTTTTTATTGCATATATCGAATTTCAGCCGGATTAGAACGGTTTTACGTGTACATCTTCCATCGGTAATATAAATGGAAAATCAGGAATATTTTAGTTAAATCTAATGAAAACACATTGGTTTTATCATTTGTATTGGAAACAACATCATATGTCTTCAACATCATATGAAAAGACATATGTCATGTCTTTTCTTGGATCTAAATAATACGAAACCTCGCTCTATGATTTGAAGTTAAAATCCTCAAATATGGTAAAATAGTGACTTTTTTCACGTTTTTCATGTAGTTTTATATTACGTAAATATATTCATTTTTACCAATATTTCGATACTATTTCATGTAGTATCACGATATGTGATTTGGCCTTCAAATCTCAGAATGTCGCATAATATTGCATTTTACGCAAGTTTCTTGCATTTTGTTTCGTACGAAAAATCATCGAATGTAATATTTTGACGTTTATCATCCCCCTTTTCCTCTATGTGATTTAAACAAAATATCATCGAATTAGGCAATATTTTGCCGTTTTCCACGTTTTTGTGTATTTTCAGTTTATTGTTATTAATTCATTAAATATACGATAAAAATGATGCAAACACATAATTGATTAGAAATTAACCTTAAATACTTCATTTTCAATCAACCATTTGTTTCTCGTTAAAATACTGTGTAGGATATTGAAAAGGTGAGAAGTTCAGTTTTTATTGCATATATCGACGTTTCAGCCGGATTAGAACGGTTTTACGTGTACATCTTCCATCGGTAATATAAACGGAAAATCAGGAATATTTTAGTTAATTCTAATGAAAACACATTGGTTTTATCATTTGTATTGGAAACAACATCATATGTCTTCAACATCATATGAAAAGACATATGTCATGTCTTTTCTTGGATCTAAATAATACGAAACCTCGCTCTATGATTTGAAGTTAAAATCCTCAAATATGGTAAAATAGTGACTTTTTCACGTTTTTCATGTAGTTTGATATTACGTAAATATATTCATTTTTACCCATATTTCGATACTATTTCATGTAGTATCACGATATATGATTTAGCTTTCAAATCTCAGAATGTCGCATAATATTGCATTTTAAGCAAGTTTTCTTGCATTTTGTTTCGTACGAAAAATCATCGAATTTAGCAATATTTTGACGTTTATCATCCCCTTTTCCTCTATGTGATTTAAACAAAATATCATCGAATTAGGCAATATTTTGCCGTTTTCCAGGTTTTTGTGAATTTTCAGTTTATGGGTATTAATTCATTATATATACGATAAAAATGATGCAAACACATAATTGATTTGATAATAACCTTAAATACTTCATTTTCAAACAACTATTTGTTTCTCGTTAAAATACTGAGTAAGATATTGAAAAGGGGAGAAGTTCTGTTTTTATTGCATATATCGACGTTTCAGCCGGAATAGAGCGGTTTTCGTGTACATCTTCCATCGGTAATATAAACGGAAAATCAGTAACATTTTAGTTAATTCTTATGAAAACACATTGATTTTTATCATTTGTTATGGAAACAACATTGTCATATGTCTTTTCTTGGATCTAAATAATACGAAACCTCGCTCTATGATTTGAAGTTAAAAATCCTCAAATATGGTAAAATAGTGACTTTTTCACGTTAATCATGTAGTTTGATATTACGTAAATATATTCATTTTTACCAATATTTCGATACTATTTCATGTAGTATCACGATATGTGATTTGGCCTTCAAATCTCAGAATGTCGCGTAATATTGCATTTTAAGCAAGTTTTCTTGCATTTTGTTTCGTACGAAAAATCATCGAATTTAGCAATATTTTGACGTTTATCTTCCCCTTTTCCTTTATCGGATTTAAACAAAATATAACCGAATTAAGCAATATTTTGCCATTTTTCCACGTTTTTTGTGAATTTTCAGTTTATTGTTATTAATTCATTATATATTCGATAAAAATGATGCAAACACATAATTGATTAGAAATTAACCTTAAATACTTCATTTTCAATCAACCATTTGTTTCTCGTTAAAATACTGTGTAGGATATTGAAAAGGTGAGAAGTTCAGTTTTTATTGCATATATCGAATTTCAGCCGGATTAGAACGGTTTTACGTGTACATCTTCCATCGGTAATATAAATGGAAAATCAGGAATATTTTAGTTAAATCTAATGAAAACACATTGGTTTTATCATTTGTATTGGAAACAACATCATATGTCTTCAACATCATATGAAAAGACATATGTCATGTCTTTTCTTGGATCTAAATAATACGAAACCTCGCTCTATGATTTGAAGTTAAAATCCTCAAATATGGTAAAATAGTGACTTTTTTCACGTTTTTCATGTAGTTTTATATTACGTAAATATATTCATTTTTACCAATATTTCGATACTATTTCATGTAGTATCACGATATGTGATTTGGCCTTCAAATCTCAGAATGTCGCATAATATTGCATTTTACGCAAGTTTCTTGCATTTTGTTTCGTACGAAAAATCATCGAATGTAATATTTTGACGTTTATCATCCCCCTTTTCCTCTATGTGATTTAAACAAAATATCATCGAATTAGGCAATATTTTGCCGTTTTCCACGTTTTTGTGTATTTTCAGTTTATTGTTATTAATTCATTAAATATACGATAAAAATGATGCAAACACATAATTGATTAGAAATTAACCTTAAATACTTCATTTTCAATCAACCATTTGTTTCTCGTTAAAATACTGAGTAGGATATTGAAAAGGTGAGAAGTTCAGTTTTTATTGCATATATCGAATTTCAGCCGGATTAGAACGGTTTTACGTGTACATCTTCCATCGGTAATATAAATGGAAAATCAGGAATATTTTAGTTAAATCTAATGAAAACACATTGGTTTTATCATTTGTATTGGAAACAACATCATATGTCTTCAACATCATATGTCTTTTCTTGGATCTAAATAATACGAAACCTCGCTCTATGATTTGAAGTTAAAATTCTCAAATATGGTAAAATAGTGACTTTTTAACGTTAATCATGTAGTTTGATATTACGAAAATATATTCATTTTTACCAATATTTCGATACTATTTAATGTTGTATCACTATATCTGATTTGGCCTTCAAATCTCAGAATGTCGCATAATATTGCATTTTAAGCAAGTTTTCTTGCATTTTGTTTCGTACGAAAAATCATCGAATTTAGCAATATTTTGACGTTTATCTTCCCCCATTTCCTTTATGTGATTTAAACAAAATATCATCGAATTAAGCAATATTTTGCCAATTTTCCACGTTTTTTGTGAATTTTCAGTTTATTGTTATTAAATCATTAAATATTCGATAAAAATGATGCAAACACATAATTGATTAGAAATTAACCTTAAATACTTCATTTTCAATCATCTATTTGTTTCTCGTTAAAATACTGAGTAAGATATTGAAAAGGGGAGAAGTTCAGTTTTTATTGCATATATCGACGTTTCAGCCGGATTAGAACGGTTTTACGTGTACATCTTCCATCGGTAATATAAACGGAAAATCAGGAATATTTTAGTTAATTCTAATTCTAGTTAGAATTTTAGTTAATTCTAATGAAAACACATTGGTTTTATCATTTGTATTGGAAACAACATCATATGTCTTCAACATCATATGAAAAGACATATGTCATATGTCTTTTCTTGGATCAAAATAATACGAAACCTCGCTCTATGATTTGAAGTTAAAATCCTCAAATATGGTAAAATAGTGACTTTTTAACGTTAATCATGTAGTTTGATATTACGAAAATATATTCATTTTTACCAATATTTCGATACTATTTCATGTTGTATCACGATATCTGATTTGGCCTTCTAATCTCAGAATGTCGCATAATATTGCATTTTAAGCAAGTTTTCTTGCATTTTGTTTCGTACGAAAAATCATCGAATTTAGCAATATTTTGACGTTTATCATCCCCTTTTCCTCTATGTGATTTAAACAAAATATCATCGAATTAGGCAATATTTTGCCGTTTTCCACGTTTTTGTGAATTTTGAGTTTATGGGTATTAATTCATTATATTAATTCATTATGGGTATTAATTCATTCAGCCGGATTAGAGCGGTTTTTGTGTACATCTTCCATCGGTAATATAAACGGAAAATCAGGAACATTTTAGTTAATTCTAATCAAAACACATTGATTTTTATCATTTGGATTAGAAACAACATTGTCATATGTCATTTCTTGGATCTAAATAATACGAAACCTCGCTCTATGATTTGAAGTTAAAATCCTCATATATGGTAAAATAGTGACTTTTTAACGTTAATCATGTAGTTTGATATTACGTAAATATATTCATTTTTACCAATATTTCGATACTATTTAATGTTGTATCAGTATATCTGATTTGGCCTTCAAATCTCAGAATGTCGCATAATATTGCATTTTAAGCAAGTTTTCTTGCATTTTGTTTCGTACGAAAAATCATCGAATTTATCAATATTTTGACGTTGATCATCCCCTTTTCCTCTATATGATTTAAACAAAATATCATCGAATTAGGCAATATTTTGCCGTTTTCCATGTTTTTGTGAATTTTCAGTTTATGGGTATTAATTCATTATATATACGATAAAAATGATGCAAACACATAATTGATTTGATAATAACCTTAAATTCTTCATTTTCAATCAACTATTTGTTTCTCGTTAAAATACTGAGTAAGATATTGAAAAGGGGAGAAGTTCTGTTTTTATTGCATATATCGACGTTTCAGCCGGAATAGAGCGGTTTTCGTGTACATCTTCCATCGGTAATATAAACGGAAAATCAGGAACATTTTAGTTAATTCTTATGAAAACACATTGATTTTTAGCATTTGTATTGGAAACAACATTGTCATATGTCTTTTCTTGGATCTAAATAATACGAAACCTCGCTCTATGATTTGAAGTTAAAAATCCTCAAATATGGTAAAATAGTGACTTTTTCACGTTAATCATGTAGTTTGATATTACGTAAATATATTCATTTTTACCAATATTTCGATACTATTTCATGTAGTATCACGATATGTGATTTGGCCTTCAAATCTCAGAATGTCGCATAATATTGCATTTTAAGCAAGTTTTCTTGCATTTTGTTTCGTACGAAAAATCATCGAATTTAGCAATATTTTGACGTTTATCTTCCCCTTTTCCTTTATGGAATTTAAACAAAATATCACCGAATTAAGCAATATTTTGCCATTTTTCCACGTTTTTTGTGAATTTTCAGTTTATTGTTATTAATTCATTAAATATTCGATAAAACTGATGCAAACACATAATTGATTAGAAATTAACCTTAAATACTTCATTTTCAATCAACCATTTGTTTCTCGTTCAAATACTGTGTAGGATATTGAAAAGGTGAGAAGTTGAGTTTTTATTGCATATATATCGACGTTTCAGCCGGATTAGAACGGTTTTACGTGTACATCTTCCATCGGTAATATAAACGGAAAATCAGGAATATTTTAGTTAATTCTAATGAAAACACATTGGTTTTATCATTTGTATTGGAAACAACATCATATGTCTTCAACATCATATGAAAAGACATGTCATGTCTTTTCTTGGATCTAAATAATACGAAACCTCGCTCTATGATTTGAAGTTAAAATCCTCAAATATGGTAAAATAGTGACTTTTTCACGATTTTCATGTAGTTTGATATTACGTAAATATATTCATTTTTACCCATATTTCGATACTATTTCATGTAGTATCACGATATATGATTTAGCTTTCAAATCTCAGAATGTCGCATAATATTGCATTTTAAGCAAGTTTTCTTGCATTTTGTTTCGTACGAAAAATCATCGAATTTAGCAATATTTTGACGTTTATCATCTCCCTTTTCCTTTATCTGATTTAAACAAAATATCATCGAATTAGGCAATATTTTGCAGTTTTCCCACGTTTTTGTGAATTTTCAGTCTATGGGTATTAATTCATTATATATACGATAAAAATGATGCAAACACATAATTGATTAGATAATAACCTTAAATACTTCATTTTCAATCAACCATTTGTTTCTCGTTAAAATACTGTGTAGGATATTGAAAAGGTGAGATGTTCAGTTTTTATTGCATATATCGACGTTTCAGCCGGATTAGAACGGTTTTACGTGTACATCTTCCATCGGTAATATAAACGGAAAATCAGGAATATTTTAGTTAATTCTAATTCTAGTTAGAATTTTAGTTAATTCTAATGAAAACACATTGGTTTTATCATTTGTATTGGAAACAACATCATATGTCTTCAACATCATATGAAAAGACATATGTCATATGTCTTTTCTTGGATCAAAATAATACGAAACCTCGCTCTATGATTTGAAGTTAAAATCCTCAAATATGGTAAAATAGTGACTTTTTAACGTTAATCATGTAGTTTGATATTACGAAAATATATTCATTTTTACCAATATTTCGATACTATTTCATGTTGTATCACGATATCTGATTTGGCCTTCTAATCTCAGAATGTCGCATAATATTGCATTTTAAGCAAGTTTTCTTGCATTTTGTTTCGTACGAAAAATCATCGAATTTAGCAATATTTTGACGTTTATCATCCCCTTTTCCTCTATGTGATTTAAACAAAATATCATCGAATTAGGCAATATTTTGCCGTTTTCCACGTTTTTGTGAATTTTCAGTTTATGGGTAATAATTCATTATATATACGATAAAAATGATGCAAACACATAATTGATTAGATAATAACCTTAAATACTTCATTTTCAATCAACTATTTGTTTCTCGTTAAAATACTGTGTAGGATATTGAAAAGGTGAGATGTTCAGTTTTTATTGCATATATCGACGTTTCAGCCGGATTAGAAAGGTTTTACGTGTACATCTTCCATCGGTAATATAAACGGAAAATCAGGAATATTTTAGTTAAATCTAATGAAAACACATTGGTTTTATCATTTGTATTGGAAACAACATCATATGTCTTCAACATCATATGAAAAGACATATGTCATATGTCTTTTCTTGGATCTAAATAATACGAAACCTCGCTCTATGATTTGAAGTTAAAATTCTCAAATATGGTAAAATAGTGACTTTTCAACGTTAATCATGAAGTTTGATATTACGAAAATATATTCATTTTTACCAATATTTCGATACTATTTAATGTTGTATCACTATATCTGATTTGGCCTTCAAATCTCAGAATGTCGCATAATATTGCATTTTAAGCAAGTTTTCTTGAATTTTGTTTCGTACGAAAAATCATCGAATTTTGCAATATTTTGACGTTTATCATCTCCTTTTCCTCTATGTGATTTAAACAAAATATCATCGAATTAGGCAATATTTTGCCGTTTTCCATGTTTTTGTGAATTTTCAGTTTATGGGTATTAATTCATTATATATACGATAAAAATGATGCAAACACATAATTGATTAGATAATAACCTTAAATACTTCATTTTCAATCAACTATTTGTTTCTCGTTAAAATACTGAGTAAGATATTGAAAAGGGGAGAAGATCTGTTTTTATTGCATATATCGACGTTTCAGCCGGAATAGAGCGGTTTTCGTGTACATCTTCCATCGGTAATATAAACGGAAAATCAGGAACATTTTAGTTAATTCTTATGAAAACACATTGATTTTTATCATTTGTATTGGAAACAACATTGTCATATGTCTTTTCTTGGATCTAAATAATACGAAACCTCGCTCTATGATTTGAAGTTAAAAATCCTCAAATATGTTAAAATAGTGACTTTTCACGTTAATCATGTAGTTTGATATTACGTAAATATATTCATTTTTACCAATATTTCGATACTATTTCATGTAGTATCACGATATGTGATTTGGCCTTCAAACCTCAGAATGTCGCGTAATATTGCATTTTAAGCAAGTTTTCTTGCATTTTGTTTCGTACGAAAAATCATAGAATTTAGCAATATTTTGACGTTTATCTTCCCCTTTTCCTTTATGGGATTTAAACAAAATATCACCGAATTAAGCAATATTTTGCCATTTTTCCACGTTTTTTGTGAATTTTCAGTTTATTGTTATTAATTCATTAAATATTCGATAAAAATGATGCAAACACATAATTGATTAGAAATTAACCTTAAATACTTCATTTTCAATCAACCATTTGTTTCTCGTTCAAATACTGTGTAGGATATTGAAAAGGTGAGAAGTTGAGTTTTTATTGCATATATCGACGTTTCAGCCGGATTAGAACGGTTTTACGTGTACATCTTCCATCGGTAATATAAACGGAAAATCAGGAACATTTTAGTTAATTCTAATGAAAACACATTGGTTTTATCATTTGTATTGGAAACAACATCATATGTCTTCAACATCATATGAAAAGACATATGTCATATGTCTTTTCTTGGATCTAAATAATACGAAACCTCGCTCAATGATTTGAAGTTAAAATTCTCAAATATGGAAAAATAGTGACTTTTTAACGTTAATCATGTAGTTTGATATTACGAAAATATATTCATTTTTACCAGTATTTCGATACTATTTAATGTTGTATCACTATATCTGATTTGGCCTTCAAATCTAAGAATGTCGCATAATATTGCATTTTAAGCAAGTTTTCTTGCATTTTGTTTCGTACGAAAAATCATCGAATTTAGCAATATTTTGACGTTTATCATCCCCTTTTCCTCTATATGATTTAAACAAAATATCATCGAATTAGGCAATATTTTGCCGTTTTCCATGTTTTTGTGAATTTTCAGTTTATGGGTATTAATTCATTATATATACGATAAAAATGATGCAAACACATAATTGATTTGATAATAACCTTAAATACTTCATTTTCAATCAACTATTTGTTTCTCGTTAAAATACTGAGTAAGATATTGAAAAGGGGAGAAGTTCTGTTTTTATTGCATATATCGACGTTTCAGCCGGAATAGAGCGGTTTTCGTGTACATCTTCCATCGGTAATATAAACGGAAAATCAGGAACATTTTAGTTAATTCTTATGAAAACACATTGATTTTTAGCATTTGTATTGGAAACAACATTGTCATATGTCTTTTCTTGGATCTAAATAATACGAAACCTCGCTCTATGATTTGAAGTTAAAAATTCTCAAATATGGTAAAATAGTGACTTTTTCACGTTAATCATGTAGTTTGATATTACGTAAATATATTCATTTTTACCAATATTTCGATACTATTTCATGTAGTATCACGATATGTGATTTGGCCTTCAAATCTCAGAATGTCGCGTAATATTGCATTTTAAGCAAGTTTTCTTGCATTTTGTTTCGTACGAAAAATCATCGAATTTAGCAATATTTTGACGTTTATCTTCCCCTTTTCCTTTATGGGATTTAAACAAAATATCACCGAATTAAGCAATATTTTGCCATTTTTCCACGTTTTTTGTGAATTTTCAGTTTATTGTTATTAATTCATTAAATATTCGATAAAACTGATGCAAACACATAATTGATTAGAAATTAACCTTAAATACTTCATTTTCAATCAACCATTTGTTTCTCGTTCAAATACTGTGTAGGATATTGAAAAGGTGAGAAGTTGAGTTTTTATTGCATATATCGACGTTTCAGCCGGATTAGAACGGTTTTACGTGTACATCTTCCATCGGTAATATAAACGGAAAATCAGGAATATTTTAGTTAATTCTAATGAAAACACATTGGTTTTATCATTTGTATTGGAAACAACATCATATGTCTTCAACATCATATGAAAAGACATATGTCATGTCTTTTCTTGGATCTAAATAATACGAAACCTCGCTCTATGATTTGAAGTTAAAATCCTCAAATATGGTAAAATAGTGACTTTTTCACGTTTTTCATGTAGTTTGATATTACGTAAATATATTCATTTTTACCCATATTTCGATACTATTTCATGTAGTATCACGATATATGATTTGGCCTTCAAATCTCAGAATGTCGCATAATATTGCATTTTAAGCAAGTTTTCCTGCATTTTGTTTCGTACGAAAAATCATCGAATTTAGCAATATTTTGACGTTTATCATCCCCCTTTTCCTTTATGTGATTTAAACAAAATATCATCGAATTAGGCAATATTTTGCAGTTTTCCCACGTTTTTGTGAATTTTCAGTCTATGGGTATTAATTCATTATATATACGATAAAAATGATGCAAACACATAATTGATTAGATAATAACCTTAAATACTTCATTTGCAATCAACCATTTGTTTCTCGTTAAAATACTGTGTAGGATATTGAAAAGGTGAGATGTTCAGTTTTTATTGCATATATCGACGTTTCAGCCGGATTAGAACGGTTTTACGTGTACATCTTCCATCGGTAATATAAACGGAAAATCAGGAATATTTTAGTTAAATCTAATGAAAACACATTGGTTTTATCATTTGTATTGGAAACAACATCATATGTCTTCAACATCATATGAAAAGACATATGTCATATGTCTTTTCTTGGATCTAAATAATACGAAACCTCGCTCTATGATTTGAAGTTAAAATTCTCAAATATGGTAAAAAAGTGACTTTTCAACGTTAATCATGAAGTTTGATATTACGAAAATATATTCATTTTTACCAATATTTCGATACTATTTAATGTTGTATCACTATATCTGATTTGGCCTTCAAATCTCAGAATGTCGCATAATATTGCATTTTAAGCAAGTTTTCTTGCATTTTGTTTCGTACGAAAAATCATCGAATGTAATATTTTGACGTTTATCATCCCCCTTTTCCTCTATGTGATTTAAACAAAATATCATCGAATTAGGCAATATTTTGCCGTTTTCCACGTTTTTGTGAATTTTCAGTTTATTGTTATTAATTCATTATATATTCGATAAAAATGATGCAAACAGATAATTGATTAGAAATTAACCTTAAATACTTCATTTTCAATCAACCATTTGTTTCTCGTTAAAATACTGGGTAGGATGTTGAAAAGGTGAGAAGTTCGGTTTTTATTGAATATATCGACGTTTCAGCCGGATTAGAACGGTTTTACGTGTACATCTTACATCGGTAATATAAACGGAAAATCAGGAACATTTTAGTTAATTCTATTGAAAACACATTGGTTTTGTCATTTGTATTGGAAACAACATCATATGTCTTCAACATCATATGAAAAGACATATGTCATATGTCTTTTCTTGGATCTAAATAATACGAAACCTTGATCTATGATTTGAAGGTAAAATCCTCAAATATAGTAAAATAGTGACTTTTTAACGTTAATCATGTAGTTTGTTATTACGAAAATATATTCATTTTTACCAATATTTCGATACTATTTCATGTTGTATCACGATATGTGATTCGGCCTTCAAATCTCAGAATGTCGCATAATATTGCATTTTAAGCAAGTTTTCTTGCATTTTGTTTCGTACGAAAAATCATCGAATTTAGCAATATTTTGACGTTTACTTTTACTATATGAGATTTAAACAAAATATCATCGAATTAGGCAATATTTTGCCGTTTTCCACGTTTTTGTGAATTTTCAGTTTATGGGTAATAATTCATTATATATACGATAAAAATGATGCAAACACATAATTGATTTGATAATAACCTTAAATACTTCATTTTCAATCAACTTTTTTTTTTCTCGTTAAAATACTGAGTAAGATATTAAAAAGGGGAGAAGTTCTGTTTTTATTGCATATTTCGACGTTTCAGCCGGATTAGAGCGGTTTTCGTGTACATCTTCCATCGGTAATATAAACGGAAAATCAGGAACATTTTAGTTAATTCTAATTAAAACACATTGATTTTTATCATTTGTATTGGAAACAACATTGTCATTTGTCTTTTCTTGGATCTAAATAATACGAAACCTCGCTCTATGATTTGAAGTAAAAAATCCTCAAATATGGTAAAATAGTGACTTTTTCACGTTAATCATGTAGTTTGGTATTACGTAAATATATTCATTTTTACCAATATTTCGATACTATTTCATGTAGTATCACGATATGTGATTTGGCCTTCAAATCTCAGAATGTCGAGTAATATTGCATTTTAAGCAAGTCTTATTGCATTTTGTTTCGTACGAAAAATCATAGAATTTAGCAATATTTTGACGTTTATCTTCCCCTTTTCCTTTATGGGATTTAAACAAAATATCATCGAAATAGGCAATATTTTGCCGTTTTTCCACGTTTTTGTGAATTTTCAGTCTATGGGTATTAATTCATTATATATACGATAAAAATGATGCAAACACATAATTGATTAGATAATAACCTTAAATACTTCATTTTCAATCATCTATTTGTTTCTCGTTAAAATACTGAGTAAGACTTTGAAAAGGGGAGAAGTTCTGTGTTTATTGCATATATCGACGTTTCAGCCGGAATAGAGCGGTTTTCGTGTACATCTTCCATCGGTAATATAAACGGAAAATCAGGAACATTTTAGTTAATTCATATGAAAACACATTGATTTTTATCATTTGTATTGGAAACAACATTGTCATATGTCTTTTCTTGGATCTAAATAATACGAAACCTCGCTCTATGATTTGAAGTTAAAATCCTCAAATATGTTAAAATAGTGACTTTTTCACGTTATTCATGTAGTTTGATATTACGTAAATATATTCATTTTTACCAATATTTCGATACTATTTCATGTTGTATCACGATATGTGATTTGGCCTTCAAATCTCAGAATGTCGCGTAATATTGCATTTTAAGCAAGTTTTCTTGCATTTTGTTTCGTACGAAAAATCATCGAATTTAGCAATATTTTGACGTTTATCTTCCCCCTTTCCTTTATGTGATTTAAACAAAATATCACCGAATTAGGCAATATTTTGCCATTTTTCCACGTTTTTTGTGAATTTTCAGTTTATTGTTATTAATTTTATTAAATATTCGATAAAAATGATGCAAACACATAATTGATTAGAAATTAACCTTAAATACTTCATTTTCAATCAACCATTTGTTTCTCGTTAAAATACTGGGTAGGATGTTGAAAAGGTGAGAAGTTCGGTTTTTATTGCATATATCGACGTTTCAGCCGGATTAGAACGGTTTTACGTGTACATCTTACATCGGTAATATAGACGGAAAATCAGGAACATTTTAGTTAATTCTATTGAAAACACATTGGTTTTGTCATTTGTATTGGAAACAACATCATATGTCTTCAACATCATATGAAAAGACATATGTCATATGTCTTTTTTTGGATCTAAATAATACGAAACCTCGCTCTATGATTTGAAGGTAAAATCCTCAAATATGGTAAAATAGTGACTTTTTAACGTTAATCATGTAGTTTGTTATTACGAAAATATATTCATTTTTACCAATATTTCGATACTATTTCATGTTGTATCACGATATGTGATTCGGCCTTCAAATCTCAGAATGTCGCATAATATTGCATTTTAAGCAAGTTTTCTTGCATTTTGTTTCCTACGAAAAATCATCGAATTTAGCAATATTTTGACGTTTACTTTTACTATATGAGATTTAAATAAAATATCATCGAATTAGGCAATATTTTGCCGTTTTCCACGTTTTTGTGAATTTTCAGTTTATGGGTAATAATTGATTATATATACGATAAAAATGATGCAAACACATAATTGATTTGATAATAACCTTAAATACTTCATTTTCAATCAACTTTTTTTTTTCTCGTTAAAATACTGAGTAAGATATTAAAAAGGGGAGAAGTTCTGTTTTTATTGCATATTTCGACGTTTCAGCCGGATTAGAGCGGTTTTCGTGTACATCTTCCATCGGTAATATAAACGGAAAATCAGGAACATTTTAGTTAATTCTAATTAAAACACATTGATTTTTATCATTTGTATTGGAAACAACATTGTCATTTGTCTTTTCTTGGATCTAAATAATACGAAACCTCGCTCTATGATTTGAAGTAAAAAATCCTCACATATGGTAAAATAGTGACTTTTTCACGTTAATCATGTAGTTTGGTATTACGTAAATATATTCATTTTTACCAATATTTCGATACTATTTCATGTAGTATCACGATATGTGATTTGGCCTTCAAATCTCAGAATGTCGAGTAATATTGCATTTTAAGCAAGTCTTATTGCATTTTGTTTCGTACGAAAAATCATAGAATTTAGCAATATTTTGACGTTTATCTTCCCCTTTTCCTTTATGGGATTTAAACAAAATATCATCGAAATAGGCAATATTTTGCCGTTTTTCCACGTTTTTGTGAATTTTCAGTCTATGGGTATTAATTCATTATATATACGATAAAAATGATGCAAACACATAATTGATTAGATAATAACCTTAAATACTTCATTTTCAATCATCTATTTGTTTCTCGTTAAAATACTGAGTAAGACTTTGAAAAGGGGAGAAGTTCTGTGTTTATTGCATATATCGACGTTTCAGCCGGAATAGAGCGGTTTTCGTGTACATCTTCCATCGGTAATATAAACGGAAAATCAGGAACATTTTAGTTAATTCATATGAAAACACATTGATTTTTATCATTTGTATTGGAAACAACATTGTCATATGTCTTTTCTTGGATCTAAATAATACGAAACCTCGCTCTATGATTTGAAGTTAAAATCCTCAAATATGTTAAAATAGTGACTTTTTCACGTTATTCATGTAGTTTGATATTACGTAAATATATTCATTTTTACCAATATTTCGATACTATTTCATGTTGTATCACGATATGTGATTTGGCCTTCAAATCTCAGAATGTCGCGTAATATTGCATTTTAAGCAAGTTTTCTTGCATTTTGTTTCGTACGAAAAATCATCGAATTTAGCAATATTTTGACGTTTATCTTCCCCCTTTCCTTTATGTGATTTAAACAAAATATCACCGAATTAGGCAATATTTTGCCATTTTTCCACGTTTTTTGTGAATTTTCAGTTTATTGTTATTAATTTTATTAAATATTCGATAAAAATGATGCAAACACATAATTGATTAGAAATTAACCTTAAATACTTCATTTTCAATCAACCATTTGTTTCTCGTTAAAATACTGGGTAGGATGTTGAAAAGGTGAGAAGTTCGGTTTTTATTGCATATATCGACGTTTCAGCCGGATTAGAACGGTTTTACGTGTACATCTTACATCGGTAATATAGACGGAAAATCAGGAACATTTTAGTTAATTCTATTGAAAACACATTGGTTTTGTCATTTGTATTGGAAACAACATCATATGTCTTCAACATCATATGAAAAGACATATGTCATATGTCTTTTTTTGGATCTAAATAATACGAAACCTCGCTCTATGATTTGAAGGTAAAATCCTCAAATATGGTAAAATAGTGACTTTTTAACGTTAATCATGTAGTTTGTTATTACGAAAATATATTCATTTTTACCAATATTTCGATACTATTTCATGTTGTATCACGATATGTGATTCGGCCTTCAAATCTCAGAATGTCGCATAATATTGCATTTTAAGCAAGTTTTCTTGCATTTTGTTTCCTACGAAAAATCATCGAATTTAGCAATATTTTGACGTTTACTTTTACTATATGAGATTTAAATAAAATATCATCGAATTAGGCAATATTTTGCCGTTTTCAACGTTTTTGTGAATTTTCAGTTTATGGGTAATAATTGATTATATATACGATAAAAATGATGCAAACACATAATTGATTTGATAATAACCTTAAATACTTCATTTTCAATCAACTTTTTTTTTCTCGTTAAAATACTGAGTAAGATATTGAAAAGGGGAGAAGTTCTGTTTTTATTGCATATT
Source organism: Procambarus clarkii (assembly GCF_040958095.1). Lineage (NCBI taxonomy): Eukaryota > Metazoa > Arthropoda > Malacostraca > Decapoda > Cambaridae > Procambarus > Procambarus clarkii. The sequence continues at coordinate 646,299 of NW_027189151.1, read as the reverse complement.
TCGACGTTTCAGCCGGAATAGAGCGGTTTTCGTGTACATCTTCCATCGGTAATATAAACGGAAAATCAGGAACATTTTAGTTAATTCTAATTAAAACACATTGATTTTTATCATTTGTATTGGAAACAACATTGTCATATGTCTTTTCTTGGATCTAAATAATACGAAACCTCGCTCTATGATTTGAAGTAAAAAATCCTCAAATATGGTAAAATAGTGACTTTTTCACGTTAATCATGTAGTTTGATATTACGTAAATATATTCATTTTTACCAATATTTCGATACTATTTCATGTAGTATCACGATATGTGATTTGGCCTTCAAATCTCAGAATGTCGCGTAATATTGCATTTTAAGCAAGTTTTCTTGCATTTTGTTTCGTACGAAAAATCATAGAATTTAGCAATATTTTGACGTTTATCTTCCCCTTTTCCTTTATGGGATTTAAACAAAATATCATCGAATTAGGCAATATTTTGCCGTTTTTCCACGTTTTTGTGAATTTTCAGTCTATGGGTATTAATTCATTATATATACGATAAAAATGATGCAAACACATAATTGATTAGATAATAACCTTAAATACTTCATTTTCAATCATCTATTTGTTTCTCGTTAAAATACTGAGTAAGACTTTGAAAAGGGGAGAAGTTCTGTTTTTATTGCATATATCGACGTTTCAGCCGGAATAGAGCGGTTTTCGTGTACATCTTCCATCGGTAATATAAACGGAAAATCAGGAACATTTTAGTTAATTCTTATGAAAACACATTGATTTTTATCATTTGTATTGGAAACAACATTGTCATATCTCTTTTCTTGGATCTAAATAATACGAAACCTCGCTCTATGATTTGAAGTTAAAATCCTCAAATATGTTAAAATAGTGACTTTTTCACGTTATTCATGTAGTTTGATATTATGTAAATATATTTATTTTTACCAATATTTCGATACTATTTCATGTTGTATCACGATATGTGATTTGGCCTTCAAATCTCAGAATGTCGCGTAATATTGCATTTTAAGCAAGTTTTCTTGCATTTTGTTTCGTACGAAAAATCATCGAATTTAGCAATATTTTGACGTTTATCTTCCCCCTTTCCTTTATGTGATTTAAACAAAATATCACCGAATTAGGCAATATTTTGCCATTTTTCCACGTTTTTTGTGAATTTTCAGTTTATTGTTAATAATTTTATTAAATATTCGATAAAAATGATGCAAACACATAATTGATTAGAAATTAACCTTAAATACTTCATTTTCAATCAACCATTTGTTTCTCGTTCAAATACTGTGTAGGATATTGAAAAGGTGAGAAGTTGAGTTTTTATTGCATATAACGACGTTTCAGCCGGATTAGAACGGTTTTACGTGTACATCTTCCATCGGTAATATAAACGGAAAATCAGGAACATTTTAGTTAATTCTAATGAAAACACATTGGTTTTATCATTTGTATTGGAAACAACATCATATGTCTTCAACATCATATGAAAAGACATATGTCATGTCTTTTCTTGGATCTAAATAATATGAAACCTCGCTCTATTATTTGAAGTTAAAATCCTCAAATATGGTATAATAGTGACTTTTTTCACGTTTTTCATGTAGTTTTATTTTACGTAAATATATTCATTTTTACCAATATTTCGATACTATTTCATGTAGTATCACGATATGTGATTTGGCCTTCAAATCTCAGAATGTCGCATAATATTGCATTTTAAGCAAGTTTTCTTGCATTTTGTTTCGTACGAAAAATCATCGAATGTAATATTTTGACGTTTATCATCCCCCTTTTCCTCTATGTGATTTAAACAAAATATCATCGAATTAGGCAATATTTTGCCGTTTTCCACGTTTTTGTGAATTTTCAGTTTATTGTTATTAATTCATTATATATTCGATAAAAATGATGCAAACAGATAATTGATTAGAAATTAACCTTAAATACTTCATTTTCAATCAACCATTTGTTTCTCGTTAAAATACTGGGTAGGATGTTGAAAAGGTGAGAAGTTCGGTTTTTATTGCATATATCGATGTTTCAGCCGGATTAGAACGGTTTTACGTGTACATCTTACATCGGTAATATAGACGGAAAATCAGGAACATTTTAGTTAATTCTATTGAAAACACATTGGTTTTGTCATTTGTATTGGAAACAACATCATATGTCTTCAACATCATATGAAAAGACATATGTCATATGTCTTTTCTTGGATCTAAATAATACGAAACCTCGCTCTATGATTTGAAGGTAAAATCCTCAAATATGGTAAAATAGTGACTTTTTAACGTTAATCATGTAGTTTGTTATTACGAAAATATATTCATTTTTACCAATATTTCGATACTATTTCATGTTGTATCACGATATGTGATTCGGCCTTCAAATCTCAGAATGTCGCATAATATTGCATTTTAAGCAAGTTTTCTTGCATTTTGTTTCGTACGAAAAACCATCGAATTAAGCAATATTTTGCCGTTTTTCCACGTTTTTGTGAATTTTCAGTCTATGGGTATTAATTCATTATATATACGATAAAAATGATGCAAACACATAATTGATTAGATAATAACCTTAAATACTTCATTTTCAATCATCTATTTGTTTCTCGTTAAAATACTGAGTAAGACATTAAAAAGGGGAGAAGTTCAGTTTTTATTGCATATATCGACGTTTCAGCCGGATTAGAGCGGTTTTCGTGTACATCTTCCATCAGTAATATAAACGGAAAATCAGGAACATTTTAGGTAATTCTAATCAAAACACATGGATTTTTATCATTTGTATTAGAAACAACATTGTCATATGTCATTTCTTGGATCTAAATAATACGAAACCTCGCTCTATGATTTGAAGTTAAAATCCTCAAATATGGCAAAATAGTGACTTTTTAACGTTAATCATGTAGTTTGATATTTCGAAAATATATTCATTTTTACCAATATTTCGATACTATTTCAGGTTGTATCACGATATCTGATTTGGCCTTCAAATCTCAGAATGTCGCATAATATTGCATTTTTAGCTAGTTTTCTTGCATTTTGTTTCGTACGAAAAACCATCGAATTAGGCAATATTTTGCCGTTTTTCCACGTTTTTGTGAAATTTCAGTCTATGGGTATTAATTCATTATATATACGATAAAAATGATGCAAACACATAATTGATTAGATAATAACCTTAAATACTTCATTTTCAATCATCTATTTGTTTCTCGTTAAAATACTGAGAAAGACATTAAAAAGGGGAGAAGTTCTGTTTTTATTGCATATATCGACGTTTCAGCCGGAATAGAGCGGTTTTCGTGTACATCTTCCATCGGTAATATAAACGGAAAATCAGGAACATTTTAGTTAATTCTTATGAAAACACATTGATTTTTATCATTTGTATTGGAAACAACATTGTCATATGTCTTTTCTTGGATCTAAATAATACGAAACCTCGCTCTATGATTTGAAGTTGAAATCCCCAAATATGTTAAAATAATGACTTTGTGATTTGGCCTTCAAATCTCAGAATGTCGCGTAATATTGCATTTTAAGCAAGTTTTCTTGCATTTTGTTTCGTACGAAAAATCATCGAATGTAATATTTTGACGTTTATCATCCCCCTTTTCCTCTATGTGATTTAAACAAAATATCATCGAATTAGGCAATATTTTGCCGTTTTCCACGTTTTTGTGAATTTTCAGTTTATTGTTATTAATTCATTATATATTCGATAAAAATGATGCAAACACATAATTGATTAGAAATTAACCTTAAATACTTCATTTTCAATCAACCATTTGTTTCTCGTTAAAATACTGGGTAGGATGTTGAAAAGGTGAGAAGTTCGGTTTTTATTGCATATATCGACGTTTCAGCCGGATTAGAACGGTTTTACGTGTACATTTTACATCGGTAATATAAACGGAAAACAGGAGCATTTTAGTTAATTCTATTGAAAACACATTGGTTTTGTCATTTGTATTGGAAACAACATCATATGTCTTCAACATCATATGAAAAGACATATGTCATATGTCTTTTCTTGGATCTAAATAATACGAAACCTCGCTCTATGATTTGCAGTTAAAATCCTCAAAAATATGGTAAAATAGTGACTTTTTCACGTTAATCATGTAGTTTGATATTACGTAAATATATTTATTTTTACCAATATTTCGATACTATTTCATGTAGTATCACGATATCTGATTTGGCCTTCAAATCTCAGAATGTCGCATAATATTGCATTTTAAGCAAGTTTTCTTGCATTTTGTTTCGTACGAAAAATCATCGAATTTAGCAATATTTTGACGTTCATCATCCCCTTTTCCTCTATGATATAAACAAAATATCATCGAATTAGGCAATATTTTGCCGTTTTCCACGTTTTTGTGAATTTTCAGTTTATGGGTATTAATTCATTATATATACGATAAAAATGATGCAAACATAATTGATTTGATAATAACCTTAAATACTTCATTTTAAATCAACTTTTTTTTTCTCGTTAAAATACTGAGTAAGATATTGAAAAGGGGAGAAGTTCTGTTTTTATTGCATATTTCGACGTTTCAGCCGGAATAGAGCGGTTTTCATGTACATCTTCCATCGGTAATATAAACGGAAAATCAGGAACATTTTAGTTAATTCTAATTAAAACACATTGATTTTTATCATTTGTATTGGAAACAACATTGTCATATGTCTTTTCTTGGATCTAAATAATACGAAACCTCGCTCTATGATTTGAAGTAAAAAATCCTCAAATATGGTAAAATAGTGACTTTTTCACGTTAATCATGTAGTTTGATATTACGTAAATATATTCATTTTTACCAATATTTCGATACTATTTTATGTAGTATCACGATATGTGTTTTGGCCTTCAAATCTCAGAATGTCGCGTAATATTGCATTTTAAGCAAGTTTTCTTGCATTTTGTTTCGTACGAAAAATCATCGAATTTAGCAATATTTTGACGTTTATCTTCCTTCCCCTTTTCCTTTATGGGATTTAAACAAAATATCACCGAATTAAGCAATATTTTGCCATTTTTCCACGTTTTTTGTGAATTTTCAGTTTATTGTTATTAATTCATTAAATATTCGATAAAAATGATGCAAACACATAATTGATTAGAAATTAACCTTAAATACTTCATTTTCAATCAACCATTTATTTCTCGTTAAAATACTGTGTAGGATATTGAAAAGGTGAGAAGTTGAGTTTTTATTGCATATATCGACGTTTCAGCCGGATTAAAACGGTTTTACGTGTACATCTTCCATCGGTAATATAAACGGAAAATCAGGAACATTTTAGTTAATTCTAATGAAAACACGTTGGTTTTATCATTTGTATTGGAAACAACATCATATGTCTTCAACATCATATGAAAAGACATGTCATGTCTTTTCTTGGATCTAAATAATACGAAACCTCGCTCTATGATTTGAAGTTAAAATCCTCAAATATGGTAAAATAGTGACTTTTTTCACGTTTTTCATGTAGTTTTATATTACGTAAATATATTCATTTTTACCAATATTTCGATACTATTTCATGTAGTATCACGATATGTGATTTGGCCTTCAAATCTCAGAATGTCGCATAATATTGCATTTTAAGCAAGTTTTCTTGCATTTTGTTTCGTACGAAAAATCATCGAATTTAGCAATATTTTGACGTTTATCATCCCCTTTTCCTTTATGTGATTTAAACAAAATATCATCGAATTAGGCAATATTTTGCCGTTTTTCCACGTTTTTGTGAATTTTCAGTCTATGGGTATTAATTCATTATATATACGATAAAAATGATGCAAACACATAATTGATTAGATAATAACCTTAAATACTTCATTTTCAATCATCTATTTGTTTCTCGTTAAAATACTGAGTAAGATATTGAAATGGGGAGAAGTTCAGTTTTTATTGCATATATCGACGTTTCAGCCGGATTAGAGCGGTTTTCGTGTACATCTTCCATCGGTAATATAAACGGAAAATCAGGAACATTTTAGTTAATTCTAATCAAAACACATTGATTTTTATCATTCGTATTAGAAACAACATTGTCATATGTCATTTCTTGGATCTAAATAATGCGAAACCTCGCTCTATGATTTGAAGTTAAAATCCTCAAATATGGTAAAATAGAGACTTTTTAACGTTAATCATGTAGTTTGATATTACGAAAATATATTCATTTTTACCAATATTTCGATACTATTTCATGTTGTATCACGATATCCGATTTGGCCTTCAAATCTCAGAATTTCGCATAATATTGCATTTTAAGCAAGTTTTCTTGCATTTTGTTTCGTATGAAAAATCATCGAATTTAGCAATATTTTGACGTTTATCATCCCCTTTTCCTCTATGTGATTTAAACAAAATATTATCGAATTAGGCAATATTTTGCCGTTTTCCACGTTTTTGTGAATTTTCAGTTCATGGGTATTAATTCATTATATTAATTCATTATGGGTATTAATTCATTCAGCCGGATTAGAGCGGTTTTCGTGTACATCTTCCATCGGTAATATAAACGGAAAATCAGGAACATTTTAGTTAATTCTAATCAAAACACATTAATTTTTATCATTTGGATTAGAAACAACATTGTCATATGTCATTTCTTGGATCTAAATAATACGAAACCTCGCTCTATGATTTGAAGTTAAAATCCTCAAATATGGTAAAATAGTGACTTTTTAACATTAATCATGTAGTTTGATATTACGAAAATATATTCATTTTTACCAATATTTCGATACTATTTCATGTTGTATCACGATATCTGATTTGGCGTTCAAATCTCAGAATGTCGCATAATATTGAATTTTAAGCAAGTTTTCTTGCATTTTGTTTCGTACGAAAAATCATCGAATTTAGCAATATTTTGACGTTCATCATCCCCTTTTCCTCTATGATATAAACAAAATATCATCGAATTAGGCAATATTTTGCCGTTTTCCACGTTTTTGTGAATTTTCAGTTTATGGGTATTAATTCATTATATATACGATAAAAATGATGCAAACATAATTGATTTGATAATAACCTTAAATACTTCATTTTCCATCAACTTTTTTTTTCTCGTTAAAATACTGAGTAAGATATTGAAAAGGGGAGAAGTTCTGTTTTTATTGCATATTTCGACGTTTCAGCCGGAATAGAGCGGTTTTCATGTACATCTTCCATCGGTAATATAAACGGAAAATCAGGAACATTTTAGTTAATTCTAATTAAAACACATTGATTTTTATCATTTGTATTGGAAACAACATTGTCATATGTCTTTTCTTGGATCTAAATAATACGAAACCTCGCTCTATGATTTGAAGTAAAAAATCCTCAAATATGGTAAAATAGTGACTTTTTCACGTTAATCATGTAGTTTGATATTACGTAAATATATTCATTTTTACCAATATTTCGATACTATTTTATGTAGTATCACGATATATGTTTTGGCCTTCAAATCTCAGAATGTCGCGTAATATTGCATTTTAAGCAAGTTTTCTTGCATTTTGTTTCGTACGAAAAATCATCGAATTTAGCAATATTTTGACGTTTATCTTCCTTCCCCTTTTCCTTTATGGGATTTAAACAAAATATCACCGAATTAAGCAATATTTTGCCATTTTTCAACGTTTTTTGTGAATTTTCAGTTTATTGTTATTAATTCATTAAATATTCGATAAAAATTATGTAAACACATAATTGATTAGAAATTAACCTTAAATACTTCATTTTCAATCAACCATTTATTTCTCGTTAAAATACTGTGTAGGATATTGAAAAGGTGAGAAGTTGAGTTTTTATTGCATATATCGACGTTTCAGCCGGATTAGAACGGTTTTACGTGTACATCTTCCATCGGTAATATAAACGGAAAATCAGGAATATTTTAGTTAATTCTAATGAAAACACATTGGTTTTATCATTTGTATTGGAAACAACATCATATGTCTTCAACATCATATGAAAAGACATGTAATGTCTTTTCTTGGATCTAAATAATACGAAACCTCGCTTTATGATTTGAAGTTAAAATCCTCAAATATGGTAAAATAGTGACTTTTTCACGTTTTTCATGTAGTTTTATATTACGTAAATATATTCATTTTTACCAATATTTCGATACTATTTCATGTAGTATCACGATATGTGATTTCGCCTTCAAATCTCAGAATGTCGCATAATATTGCATTTTAAGCAAGTTTTCTTGCATTTTGTTTCGTACGAAAAATCATCGAATGTAATATTTTGACGTTTATCATCCCCCTTTTCCTCTATGTGATTTAAACAAAATATCATCGAATTAGGCAATATTTTGCCGTTTTTCACGTTTTTGTGAATTTTCAGTTTATTGTTATTAATTCATTAAATATACGATAAAAATGATGCAAACACATAATTGATTAGAAATTAACCTTAAATACTTCATTTTCAATCAACCATTTGTTTCTCGTTCAAATACTGTGTAGGATACTGAAAAGGTGAGAAGTTCAGTTTTTATTGCATATATCGACGTTTCAGCCGGATTAGAAAGGTTTTACGTGTACATCTTCCATCAGTAATATAAACGGAAAATCAGGAATATTTTAGTTAATTCTAATGAAAACACATTGGTTTTATCATTTGTATTGGAAACAACATCATATGTCTTCAACATCATATGAAAAGACATATGTCATATGTCTTTTCTTGGATCTAAATAATACGAAACCTCGCTCTATGATTTGAAGTTAAAATCCTCAAATATGGTAAAATAGTGACTTTTTCACGTTTTTCATGTAGTTTGATATTACGTAAATATATTCATTTTTACCCATATTTCGATACTATTTCATGTAGTATCACTATATGTGATTTAGCTTTCAAATCTCAGAATGTCGCATAATATTGCATTTTTAGCAAGTTTTCTTGCATTTTGTTTCGTACGAAAAACCATCGAATTAAGCAATATTTTGCCGTTTTTCCACGTTTTTGTTAATTTTCAGTCTATGGGTATTAATTCATTATATATACGATAAAAATGATGCAAACACATAATTGATTAGATAATAACCTTAAATACTTCATTTTCAATCATCTATTTGTTTCTCGTTAAAATACTGAGTAAGACATTAAAAAGGGGAGAAGTTCAGTTTTTATTGCATATATCGACGTTTCAGCCGGATTAGAGCGGTTTTCGTGTACATCTTCCATCAGTAATATAAACGGAAAATCAGGAACATTTTAGGTAATTCTAATCAAAACACATGGATTTTTATCATTTGTATTAGAAACAACATTGTCATATGTCATTTCTTGGATCTAAATAATACGAAACCTCGCTCTAAGATTTGAAGTTAGAATCCTCAAATATGGCAAAATAGTGACTTTAAAACGTTAATCATGTAGTTTGATATTACGAAAATATATTCATTTTTACCAATATTTCGATACTATTTCAGGTTGTATCACGATATCTGATTTGGCCTTCAAATCTCAGAATGTCGCATAATATTGCATTTTTAGCTAGTTTTCTTGCATTTTGTTTCGTACGAAAAACCATCGAATTAGGCAATATTTTGCCGTTTTTCCACGTTTTTGTGAATTTTCAGTCTATGGGTATTAATTCATTATATATACGATAAAAATGATGCAAACACATAATTGATTAGATAATAACCTTAAATACTTCATTTTCAATCATCTATTTGTTTCTCGTTAAAATACTGAGAAAGACATTAAAAAGGGGAGAAGTTCTGTTTTTATTGCATATATCGACGTTTCAGCCTGAATAGAGCGGTTTTCGTGTACATCTTCCATCGGTAATATAAACGGAAAATCAGGAACATTTTAGTTAATTCTTATGAAAACACATTGATTTTTATCATTTGTATTGGAAACAACATTGTCATATGTCTTTTCTTGGATCTAAATAATACGAAACCTCGCTCTATGATTTGAAGTTAAAATCCCCAAATATGTTAAAATAATGACTTTGTGATTTGGCCTTCAAATCTCAGAATGTCGCGTAATATTGCATTTTAAGCAAGTTTTCTTGCATTTTGTTTCGTACGAAAAATCATCGAATTTAGCAATATTTTGACGTTTATCTTCCCCTTTTCCTTTATGTGATTTAAACAAAATATTATCGAATTAGGCAATATTTTGCCGTTTTCCACGTTTTTGTGAATTTTCAGTTCATGGGTATTAATTCATTATATTAATTCATTATGGGTATTAATTCATTCAGCCGGATTAGAGCGGTTTTCGTGTACATCTTCCATCGGTAATATAAACGGAAAATCAGGAACATTTTAGTTAATTCTAATCAAAACACATTAATTTTTATCATTTGGATTAGAAACAACATTGTCATATGTCATTTCTTGGATCTAAATAATACGAAACCTCGCTCTATGATTTGAAGTTAAAATCCTCAAATATGGTAAAATAGTGACTTTTTAACATTAATCATGTAGTTTGATATTACGAAAATATATTCATTTTTACCAATATTTCGATACTATTTCATGTTGTATCACGATATCTGATTTGGCCTTCAAATCTCAGAATGTCGCATAATATTGCATTTTAAGCAAGTTTTCTTGCATTTTGTTTCGTACGAAAAATCATCGAATTTAGCAATATTTTGACGTTCATCATCCCCTTTTCCTCTATGATATAAACAAAATATCATCGAATTAGGCAATATTTTGCCGTTTTCCACGTTTTTGTGAATTTTCAGTTTATGGGTATTAATTCATTATATATACGATAAAAATGATGCAAACATAATTGATTTGATAATAACCTTAAATACTTCATTTTCCATCAACTTTTTTTTTCTCGTTAAAATACTGAGTAAGATATTGAAAAGGGGAGAAGTTCTGTTTTTATTGCATATTTCGACGTTTCAGCCGGAATAGAGCGGTTTTCATGTACATCTTCCATCGGTAATATAAACGGAAAATCAGGAACATTTTAGTTAATTCTAATTAAAACACATTGATTTTTATCATTTGTATTGGAAACAACATTGTCATATGTCTTTTCTTGGATCTAAATAATACGAAACCTCGCTCTATGATTTGAAGTAAAAAATCCTCAAATATGGTAAAATAGTGACTTTTTCACCTTAATCATGTAGTTTGATATTACGTAAATATATTCATTTTTACCAATATTTCGATACTATTTTATGTAGTATCACGATATATGTTTTGGCCTTCAAATCTCAGAATGTCGCGTAATATTGCATTTTAAGCAAGTTTTCTTGCATTTTGTTTCGTACGAAAAATCATCGAATTTAGCAATATTTTGACGTTTATCTTCCTTCCCCTTTTCCTTTATGGGATTTAAACAAAATATCACCGAATTAAGCAATATTTTGCCATTTTTCAACGTTTTTTGTGAATTTTCAGTTTATTGTTATTAATTCATTAAATATTCGATAAAAATGATGTAAACACATAATTGATTAGAAATTAACCTTAAATACTTCATTTTCAATCAACCATTTATTTCTCGTTAAAATACTGTGTAGGATATTGAAAAGGTGAGAAGTTGAGTTTTTATTGCATATATCGACGTTTCAGCCGGATTAGAACGGTTTTACGTGTACATCTTCCATCGGTAATATAAACGGAAAATCAGGAATATTTTAGTTAATTCTAATGAAAACACATTGGTTTTATCATTTGTATTGGAAACAACATCATATGTCTTCAACATCATATGAAAAGACATGTAATGTCTTTTCTTGGATCTAAATAATACGAAACCTCGCTTTATGATTTGAAGTTAAAATCCTCAAATATGGTAAAATAGTGACTTTTTCACGTTTTTCATGTAGTTTTATATTACGTAAATATATTCATTTTTACCAATATTTCGATACTATTTCATGTAGTATCACGATATGTGATTTCGCCTTCAAATCTCAGAATGTCGCATAATATTGCATTTTAAGCAAGTTTTCTTGCATTTTGTTTCGTACGAAAAATCATCGAATGTAATATTTTGACGTTTATCATCCCCCTTTTCCTCTATGTGATTTAAACAAAATATCATCGAATTAGGCAATATTTTGCCGTTTTTCACGTTTTTGTGAATTTTCAGTTTATTGTTATTAATTCATTAAATATACGATAAAAATGATGCAAACACATAATTGATTAGAAATTAACCTTAAATACTTCATTTTCAATCAACCATTTGTTTCTCGTTCAAATACTGTGTAGGATACTGAAAAGGTGAGAAGTTCAGTTTTTATTGCATATATCGACGTTTCAGCCGGATTAGAAAGGTTTTACGTGTACATCTTCCATCAGTAATATAAACGGAAAATCAGGAATATTTTAGTTAATTCTAATGAAAACACATTGGTTTTATCATTTGTATTGGAAACAACATCATATGTCTTCAACATCATATGAAAAGACATATGTCATATGTCTTTTCTTGGATCTAAATAATACGAAACCTCGCTCTATGATTTGAAGTTAAAATCCTCAAATATGGTAAAATAGTGACTTTTTCACGTTTTTCATGTAGTTTGATATTACGTAAATATATTCATTTTTACCCATATTTCGATACTATTTCATGTAGTGTCACTATATGTGATTTAGCTTTCAAATCTCAGAATGTCGCATAATATTGCATTTTTAGCAAGTTTTCTTGCATTTTGTTTCGTACGAAAAACCATCGAATTAAGCAATATTTTGCCGTTTTTCCACGTTTTTGTGAATTTTCAGTCTATGGGTATTAATTCATTATATATACGATAAAAATGATGCAAACACATAATTGATTAGATAATAACCTTAAATACTTCATTTTCAATCATCTATTTGTTTCTCGTTAAAATACTGAGTAAGACATTAAAAAGGGGAGAAGTTCAGTTTTTATTGCATATATCGACGTTTCAGCCGGATTAGAGCGGTTTTCGTGTACATCTTCCATCAGTAATATAAACGGAAAATCAGGAACATTTTAGGTAATTCTAATCAAAACACATGGATTTTTATCATTTGTATTAGAAACAACATTGTCATATGTCATTTCTTGGATCTAAATAATACGAAACCTCGCTCTATGATTTGAAGTTAGAATCCTCAAATATGGCAAAATAGTGACTTTTTAACGTTAATCATGTAGTTTGATATTACGAAAATATATTCATTTTTACCAATATTTCGATACTATTTCAGGTTGTATCACGATATCTGATTTGGCCTTCAAATCTCAGAATGTCGCATAATATTGCATTTTTAGCTAGTTTTCTTGCATTTTGTTTCGTACGAAAAACCATCGAATTAGGCAATATTTTGCCGTTTTTCCACGTTTTTGTGAATTTTCAGTCTATGGGTATTAATTCATTATATATACGATAAAAATGATGCAAACACATAATTGATTAGATAATAACCTTAAATACTTCATTTTCAATCATCTATTTGTTTCTCGTTAAAATACTGAGAAAGACATTAAAAAGGGGAGAAGTTCTGTTTTTATTGCATATATCGACGTTTCAGCCGGAATAGAGCGGTTTTCGTGTACATCTTCCATCGGTAATATAAACGGAAAATCAGGAACATTTTAGTTAATTCTTATGAAAACACATTGATTTTTATCATTTGTATTGGAAACAACATTGTCATATGTCTTTTCTTGGATCTAAATAATACGAAACCTCGCTCTATGATTTGAAGTTAAAATCCCCAAATATGTTAAAATAATGACTTTGTGATTTGGCCTTCAAATCTCAGAATGTCGCGTAATATTGCATTTTAAGCAAGTTTTCTTGCATTTTGTTTCGTACGAAAAATCATCGAATTTAGCAATATTTTGACGTTTATCTTCCCCTTTTCCTTTATGTGATTTAAACAAAATATCACCGAATTAGGCAATATTTTGCCATTTTTCCACGTTTTTTGTGAATTTTCAGTTTATTGTTATTAATTCATTATATATTCGATAAAAATGATGCAAACACATAATTGATTAGAAATTAACCTTAAATACTTCATTTTCAATCAACCACTTGTTTCTCGTTAAAATACTGGGTAGGATGTTGAAAAGGTGAGAAGTTCGGTTTTTTTTTAAATATATCGACGTTTCAGCCGGATTAGAACGGTTTTACGTGTACATCTTCCATCGGTAATATAAACGGAAAATCAGGAACATTTTAGTTAATTCTAATGAAAACACATTGGTTTTATCATTTGTATTGGAAACAACATCATATGTCTTCAACATCATATGAAAAGACATATGTCATGTCTTTTCTTGGATCTAAATAATACGAAACCTCGCTCTATGATTTGAAGTTAAAATCCTCAAATATGGTAAAATAGCGACTTTTTTCACGTTTTTCATGTAGTTTGATATTACGTAAATATATTCATTTATACCAATATTTCGATACTATTTCATGTAGTATCACGATATGTGATTTGGCCTTCAAATCTCAGAATGTCGCATAATATTGCATTTTAAGCAAGTTTTCTTGCATTTTGTTTCGTACGAAAAATCATCGAATGTAATATTTTGACGTTTATCATCCCCCTTTTCCTCTATGTGATTTAAACAAAATATCATCGAATTAGGCAATATTTTGCCGTTTTCCACGTTTTTGTGAATTTTCAGTTTATTGTTATTAATTCATTATATATTCGATAAAAATGATGCAAACACATAATTGATTAGAAATTAACCTTAAATACTTCATTTTCAATCAACCATTTGTTTCTCGTTAAAATACTGGGTAGGATGTTGAAAAGGTGAGAAGTTCGGTTTTTATTGCATATATCGACGTTTCAGCCGGATTAGAACGGTTTTACGTGTACATTTTACATCGGTAATATAAACGGAAAACAGGAGCATTTTAGTTAATTCTATTGAAAACACATTGGTTTTGTCATTTGTATTGGAAACAACATCATATGTCTTCAACATCATATGAAAAGACATATGTCATATGTCTTTTCTTGGATCTAAATAATACGAAACCTCGCTCTATGATTTGCAGTTAAAATCCTCAAAAATATGGTAAAATAGTGACTTTTTCACGTTAATCATGTAGTTTGATATTACGTAAATATATTTATTTTTACCAATATTTCGATACTATTTCATGTAGTATCACGATATGTGATTTGGCCTTCAAATCTCAGAATGTCGCATAATATTGCATTTTAAGCAAGTTTTCTTGCATTTTGTTTCGTACGAAAAATCATCGAATTTAGCAATATTTTGACGTTCATCATCCCCTTTTCCTCTATGATATAAACAAAATATCATCGAATTAGGCAATATTTTGCCGTTTTCCACGTTTTTGTGAATTTTCAGTTTATGGGTATTAATTCATTATATATACGATAAAAATGATGCAAACATAATTGATTTGATAATAACCTTAAATACTTCATTTTCCATCAACTTTTTTTTTCTCGTTAAAATACTGAGTAAGATATTGAAAAGGGGAGAAGTTCTGTTTTTATTGCATATTTCGACGTTTCAGCCGGAATAGAGCGGTTTTCATGTACATCTTCCATCGGTAATATAAACGGAAAATCAGGAACATTTTAGTTAATTCTAATTAAAACACATTGATTTTTATCATTTGTATTGGAAACAACATTGTCATATGTCTTTTCTTGGATCTAAATAATACGAAACCTCGCTCTATGATTTGAAGTAAAAAATCCTCAAATATGGTAAAATAGTGACTTTTTCACCTTAATCATGTAGTTTGATATTACGTAAATATATTCATTTTTACCAATATTTCGATACTATTTTATGTAGTATCACGATATATGTTTTGGCCTTCAAATCTCAGAATGTCGCGTAATATTGCATTTTAAGCAAGTTTTCTTGCATTTTGTTTCGTACGAAAAATCATCGAATTTAGCAATATTTTGACGTTTATCTTCCTTCCCCTTTTCCTTTATGGGATTTAAACAAAATATCACCGAATTAAGCAATATTTTGCCATTTTTCAACGTTTTTTGTGAATTTTCAGTTTATTGTTATTAATTCATTAAATATTCGATAAAAATGATGTAAACACATAATTGATTAGAAATTAACCTTAAATACTTCATTTTCAATCAACCATTTATTTCTCGTTAAAATACTGTGTAGGATATTGAAAAGGTGAGAAGTTGAGTTTTTATTGCATATATCGACGTTTCAGCCGGATTAGAACGGTTTTACGTGTACATCTTCCATCGGTAATATAAACGGAAAATCAGGAATATTTTAGTTAATTCTAATGAAAACACATTGGTTTTATCATTTGTATTGGAAACAACATCATATGTCTTCAACATCATATGAAAAGACATGTAATGTCTTTTCTTGGATCTAAATAATACGAAACCTCGCTTTATGATTTGAAGTTAAAATCCTCAAATATGGTAAAATAGTGACTTTTTCACGTTTTTCATGTAGTTTTATATTACGTAAATATATTCATTTTTACCAATATTTCGATACTATTTCATGTAGTATCACGATATGTGATTTCGCCTTCAAATCTCAGAATGTCGCATAATATTGCATTTTAAGCAAGTTTTCTTGCATTTTGTTTCGTACGAAAAATCATCGAATGTAATATTTTGACGTTTATCATCCCCCTTTTCCTCTATGTGATTTAAACAAAATATCATCGAATTAGGCAATATTTTGCCGTTTTTCACGTTTTTGTGAATTTTCAGTTTATTGTTATTAATTCATTAAATATACGATAAAAATGATGCAAACACATAATTGATTAGAAATTAACCTTAAATACTTCATTTTCAATCAACCATTTGTTTCTCGTTCAAATACTGTGTAGGATACTGAAAAGGTGAGAAGTTCAGTTTTTATTGCATATATCGACGTTTCAGCCGGATTAGAAAGGTTTTACGTGTACATCTTCCATCAGTAATATAAACGGAAAATCAGGAATATTTTAGTTAATTCTAATGAAAACACATTGGTTTTATCATTTGTATTGGAAACAACATCATATGTCTTCAACATCATATGAAAAGACATATGTCATATGTCTTTTCTTGGATCTAAATAATACGAAACCTCGCTCTATGATTTGAAGTTAAAATCCTCAAATATGGTAAAATAGTGACTTTTTCACGTTTTTCATGTAGTTTGATATTACGTAAATATATTCATTTTTACCCATATTTCGATACTATTTCATGTAGTGTCACTATATGTGATTTAGCTTTCAAATCTCAGAATGTCGCATAATATTGCATTTTTAGCAAGTTTTCTTGCATTTTGTTTCGTACGAAAAACCATCGAATTAAGCAATATTTTGCCGTTTTTCCACGTTTTTGTGAATTTTCAGTCTATGGGTATTAATTCATTATATATACGATAAAAATGATGCAAACACATAATTGATTAGATAATAACCTTAAATACTTCATTTTCAATCATCTATTTGTTTCTCGTTAAAATACTGAGTAAGACATTAAAAAGGGGAGAAGTTCAGTTTTTATTGCATATATCGACGTTTCAGCCGGATTAGAGCGCTTTTCGTGTACATCTTCCATCAGTAATATAAACGGAAAATCAGGAACATTTTAGGTAATTCTAATCAAAACACATGGATTTTTATCATTTGTATTAGAAACAACATTGTCATATGTCATTTCTTGGATCTAAATAATACGAAACCTCGCTCTATGATTTGAAGTTAGAATCCTCAAATATGGCAAAATAGTGACTTTTTAACGTTAATCATGTAGTTTGATATTACGAAAATATATTCATTTTTACCAATATTTCGATACTATTTCAGGTTGTATCACGATATCTGATTTGGCCTTCAAATCTCAGAATGTCGCATAATATTGCATTTTTAGCTAGTTTTCTTGCATTTTGTTTCGTACGAAAAACCATCGAATTAGGCAATATTTTGCCGTTTTTCCACGTTTTTGTGAATTTTCAGTCTATGGGTATTAATTCATTATATATACGATAAAAATGATGCAAACACATAATTGATTAGATAATAACCTTAAATACTTCATTTTCAATCATCTATTTGTTTCTCGTTAAAATACTGAGAAAGACATTAAAAAGGGGAGAAGTTCTGTTTTTATTGCATATATCGACGTTTCAGCCGGAATAGAGCGGTTTTCGTGTACATCTTCCATCGGTAATATAAACGGAAAATCAGGAACATTTTAGTTAATTCTTATGAAAACACATTGATTTTTATCATTTGTATTGGAAACAACATTGTCATATGTCTTTTCTTGGATCTAAATAATTCGAAACCTCGCTCTATGATTTGAAGTTAAAATCCCCAAATATGTTAAAATAATGACTTTGTGATTTGGCCTTCAAATCTCAGAATGTCGCGTAATATTGCATTTTAAGCAAGTTTTCTTGCATTTTGTTTCGTACGAAAAATCATCGAATTTAGCAATATTTTGACGTTTATCTTCCCCTTTTCCTTTATGTGATTTAAACAAAATATCACCGAATTAGGCAATATTTTGCCATTTTTCCACGTTTTTTGTGAATTTTCAGTTTATTGTTATTAATTCATTATATATTCGATAAAAATGATGCAAACACATAATTGATTAGAAATTAACCTTAAATACTTCATTTTCAATCAACCACTTGTTTCTCGTTAAAATACTGGGTAGGATGTTGAAAAGGTGAGAAGTTCGTTTTTTTTTAAATATATCGACGTTTCAGCCGGATTAGAACGGTTTTACGTGTACATCTTCCATCGGTAATATAAACGGAAAATCAGGAACATTTTAGTTAATTCTAATGAAAACACATTGGTTTTATCATTTGTATTGGAAACAACATCATATGTCTTCAACATCATATGAAAAGACATATGTCATGTCTTTTCTTGGATCTAAATAATACGAAACCTCGCTCTATGATTTGAAGTTAAAATCCTCAAATATGGTAAAATAGCGACTTTTTTCACGTTTTTCATGTAGTTTGATATTACGTAAATATATTCATTTATACCAATATTTCGATACTATTTCATGTAGTATCACGATATGTGATTTGGCCTTCAAATCTCAGAATGTCGCATAATATTGCATTTTAAGCAAGTTTTCTTGCATTTTGTTTCGTACGAAAAATCATCGAATGTAATATTTTGACGTTTATCATCCCCCTTTTCCTCTATGTGATTTAAACAAAATATCATCGAATTAGGCAATATTTTGCCGTTTTCCACGTTTTTGTGAATTTTCAGTTTATTGTTATTAATTCATTATATATTCGATAAAAATGATGCAAACACATAATTGATTAGAAATTAACCTTAAATACTTCATTTTCAATCAACCATTTGTTTCTCGTTAAAATACTGGGTAGGATGTTGAAAAGGTGAGAAGTTCGGTTTTTATTGCATATATCGACGTTTCAGCCGGATTAGAACGGTTTTACGTGTACATTTTACATCGGTAATATAAACGGAAAACAGGAGCATTTTAGTTAATTCTATTGAAAACACATTGGTTTTGTCATTTGTATTGGAAACAACATCATATGTCTTCAACATCATATGAAAAGACATATGTCATATGTCTTTTCTTGGATCTAAATAATACGAAACCTCGCTCTATGATTTGCAGTTAAAATCCTCAAAAATATGGTAAAATAGTGACTTTTTCACGTTAATCATGTAGTTTGATATTACGTAAATATATTTATTTTTACCAATATTTCGATACTATTTCATGTAGTATCACGATATGTGATTTGGCCTTCAAATCTCAGAATGTCGCATAATATTGCATTTTAAGCAAGTTTTCTTGCATTTTGTTTCGTACGAAAAATCATCGAATTTAGCAATATTTTGACGTTTATCATCCCCTTTTCCTTTATGTGATTTAAACAAAATATCATCGAATTAGGCAATATTTTGCCGTTTTTCCACGTTTTTGTGAATTTTCAGTCTATGGGTATTAATTCATTATATATACGATAAAAATGATGCAAACACATAATTGATTAGATAATAACCTTAAATACTTCATTTTCAATCATCTATTTGTTTCTCGTTAAAATACTGAGTAAGATATTGAAAAGGGGAGAAGTTCAGTTTTTATTGCATATATCGACGTTTCAGCCGGATTAGAGCGGTTTTCGTGTACATCTTCCATCGGTAATATAAACGGAAAATCAGGAACATTTTAGTTAATTCTAATCAAAACACATTGATTTTTATCATTCGTATTAGAAACAACATTGTCATATGTCATTTCTTGGATCTAAATAATGCGAAACCTCGCTCTATGATTTGAAGTTAAAATCCTCAAATATGGTAAAATAGAGACTTTTTAAAGTTAATCATGTAGTTTGATATTACGAAAATATATTCATTTTTACCAATATTTCGATACTATTTCATGTTGTATCACGATATCTGATTTGGCCTTCAAATCTCAGAATGTCGCATAATATTGCATTTTAAGCAAGTTTTCTTGCATTTTGTTTCGTACGAAAAATCATCGAATTTAGCAATATTTTGACGTTTATCATCTCCTTTTCCTCTATGTGATTTAAACAAAATATTATCGAATTAGGCAATATTTTGCCGTTTTCCACGTTTTTGTGAATTTTCAGTTCATGGGTATTAATTCATTATATTAATTCATTATGGGTATTAATTCATTCAGCCGGATTAGAGCGGTTTTCGTGTACATCTTCCATCGGTAATATAAACGGAAAATCAGGAACATTTTAGTTAATTCTAATCAAAACACATTATTTTTTATCATTTGGATTAGAAACAACATTGTCATATGTCATTTCTTGGATCTAAATAATACGAAACCTCGCTCTATGATTTGAAGTTAAAATCCTCAAATATGGTAAAATAGTGACTTTTTAACGTTAATCATGTAGTTTGATATTACGAAAATATATTCATTTTTACCAATATTTCGATACTATTTCATGTTGTATCACGATATCTGATTTGGCCTTCAAATCTCAGAATGTCGCATAATATTGCATTTTAAGCAAGTTTTCTTGCATTTTGTTTCGTACGAAAAATCATCTAATTTAGCAATATTTTGACGTTTATCATCCCCTTTTCCTCTATGTGTTTTAAACAAAATATCATCGAATTAGGCAATATTTTGCCGTTTTCCACGTTTTTGTGAATTTTCAGTTTATTGGTATTAATTCATTATATATACGATAAAAATGATGCAAACACATAATTGATTAGATAATAACCTTAAATACTTCATTTTCAATCAACTATTTGTTTCTCGTTAAATTACTGAGTAAGATATTGAAAAGGGGAGAAGTTCTGTTTTTATTGCATATATCGACGTTTCAGCCGGAATAGAGCGGTTTTCGTGCACATCTTCCATCGGTAATACAAACGGAAAATCAGGAACATTTTAGTTAATTATTATGAAAACACATTGATTTTTATCATTTGTATTGGAAACAACATTGTCATATGTCTTTTCTTGGATCTAAATAATACGAAACGTCGCTCTATGATTTAAAGTTAAAATCCTCAAATATGGTAAAATAGTGACTTTTTCACGTTAATCATGTAGTTTGATATTACGTAAATATATTCATTTTTACCAATATTTCGATACTATTTCATGTAGTATCACGATATGTGATTTGGCCTTCAAATCTCAGAATGTCGCGTAATATTGCATTTTAAGCAAGTTTTCTTGCATTTTGTTTGATACGAAAAATCATCGAATTTAGCAATATTTTGACGTTTATCTTCCCCTTTTCCTTTATGTGATTTAAACAAAATATCATCGAATTAAGCAATATTTTGCCATTTTTCCACGTTTTTTGTGAATTTTCAGTTTATTGTTATTAATTCATTAAATATTCGTTAAAAATGATGCAAACACATAATTGATTAGAAATTAACCTTAAATACTTCATTTTCAATCAACTATTTGTTTCTCGTTAAAATACTGTTTAGGATATTGAAAAGGTGAGAAGTTCAGTTTTTATTGCATATATCGACGTTTCAGCCGGATTAGAACGGTTTTACGTGTATATCTTCCATCGGTAATATAAACGGAAAATCAGGAATATTTTAGTTAAATGTAATGAAAACACATTGGTTTTATCATTTGTATTGGAAACAACACCATATGCCTTCAACATCATATAAAAAGACATATGTCATATGTCTTTTCTTGGATCTAAATAATACGAAACCTCGCTCTATGATTTGAAGTTAAAATTCTCAAATATGGTAAAATAGTGACTTTTTAACGTTAATCATGTAGTTTGTTATTACGAAAATATATTCATTTTTACCAATATTTCGATACTATTTAATGTTGTATCACTATATCTGATTTGGCCTTCAAATCTCATAATGTCGCATAATATTGCATTTTAAGCAAGTTTTCTTGCATTTTGTTTCGTACGAAAAATCATCGAATTTAGCAATATTTTGACGTTTATCATCCCCTTTTCCTTTATGTGATTTAAACAAAATATCATCGAATTAGGCAATATTCTGCAGTTTTCCCACGTTTTTCTGAATTTTCAGTCTATGGGTATTAATTCGTTATATATACGATAAAAATGATGCAAACACATAATTGATTAGATAATAACCTTAAATACTTCATTTTCAATCAACCATTTGTTTCTCGTTAAAATACTGTGTAGGATATTGAAAAGGTGAGAAGTTCAGTTTTTATTGCATATATCGAATTTCAGCCGGATTAGAACGGTTTTACGTGTACATCTTCCATCGGTAATATAAACGGAAAATCAGGAATATTTTAGTTAAATCTAAAGAAAACACATTGGTTTTATCATTTGTATTGGAAACAACATCATATGTCTTCAACATCATATGAAAAGACATACGTCATATGTCTTTTCTTGGATCTAAATAATACGAAACCTCGCTCTATGATTTGAAGTTAAAATTCCCAAATATGGTAAAATAGTGACTTTTTAACGTTAATCACGTAGTTTGTTATTACGAAAATATATTCATTTTTACCAATATTTCGATACTATTTAATGTTGTATCACTATATCTGATTTGGCCTTCAAATCTCATAATGTCGCATAATATTGCATTTTAAGCAAGTTTTCTTGCATTTTGTTTCGTACGAAAAATCATCGAATTTAGCAATATTTTGACGTTTATCATCCCCTTTTCCTTTATGTGATTTAAACAAAATATCATCGAATTAGGCAATATTTTGCAGTTTTCCCACGTTTTTCTGAATTTTCAGTCTATGGGTATTAATTCGTTATATATACGATAAAAATGATGCAAACACATAATTGATTAGATAATAACCTTAAATACTTCATTTTCAATCAACCATTTGTTTCTCGTTAAAATACTGTGTAGGATATTGAAAAGGTGAGAAGTTCAGTTTTTATTGCGTATATCGAATTTCAGCCGGATTAGAACGGTTTTACGTGTACATCTTCCATCGGTAATATAAATGGAAAATCAGGAATATTTTAGTTAAATCTAAAGAAAACACATTGGTTTTATCATTTGTATTGGAAACAACATCATATGTCTTCAACATCATATGAAAAGACATATGTCATATGTCTTTTCTTGGATCTAAATAATACGAAACCTCGCTCTATGATTTGAAGTTAAAATTCTCAAATATGGTAAAATAGTGACTTTTTAACGTTAATCATGTAGTTTGATATTACGAAAATATATTCATTTTTACCAATATTTCGATACTATTTAATGTTGTATCACTATATCTGATTTGGCCTTCAAATCTCAGAATGTCGCATAATATTGCATTTTAAGCAAGTTTTCTTGCATTTTGTTTCGTACGAAAAATCATCGAATTTAGCAATATTTTGACGTTTATCATCCCCTTTTCCTCTATGTGATTTAAACAAAATATCTTCGAATTAGGCAATATTTTGCCGTTTTCCATGTTTTTGTGAATTTTCAGTTTATGGGTATTAATTCATTATATATACGATAAAAATGATGCAAACACATAATTGATTTGATAATAACCTTAAATACTTCATTTTCAAACAACTATTTGTTTCTCGTTAAAATACTGAGTAAGATATTGAAAAGGGGAGAAGTTCTGTTTTTATTGCATATATCGACGTTTCAGCCGGAATAGAGCGGTTTTCGTATACATCTTCCATCGGTAATATAAACGGAAAATCAGGAACATTTTAGTTAATTCTTATGAAAACACATTGATTTTTATCATTTGTATTGGAAACAACATTGTCATATGTCTTTTCTTGGATCTAAATAATACGAAACCTCGGTCTATGATTTGAAGTTAAAAATCCTCAAATATGTTAAAATAGTGACTTTTTCACGTTAATCATGTAGTTTGATATTACGTAAATATATTCATTTTTACCAATATTTCGATACTATTTCATGTAGTATCACGATATGTGATTTGGCCTTCAAATCTCAGAATGTCGCGTAATATTGCATTTTAAGCAAGTTTTCTTGCATTTTGTTTCGTACGAAAAATCATCGAATTTAGCAATATTTTGACGTTTATCTTCCCCTTTTCCTTTATGGGATTTAAACAAAATATCACCGAATTAAGCAATATTTTGCCATTTTTCCACGTTTTTTGTGAATTTTCAGTTTATTGTTATTAATTCATTAAATATTCGATAGAAATGATGCAAACACATAATTGATTAGAAATTAACCTTAAATACTTCATTTTCAATCAACCATTTGTTTCTCGTTCAAATACTGTGTAGGATATTGAAAAGGTGAGAAGTTGAGTTTTTATTGCATATATCGACGTTTCAGCCGGATTAGAACGGTTTTACGTGTACATCTTCCATCGGTAATATAAACGGAAAATCAGGAACATTTTAGTTAATTCTAATGAAAACACATTGGTTTTACCATTTGTATTGGAAACAACATCGTATGTCTTCAACATCATATGAAAAGACATATGTCATATGTCTTTTCTTGGATCTAAATAATACGAAACCTCGCTCTATGATTTGAAGTTAAAATTCTCAAATATGGTAAAATAGTGACTTTTTAACGTTAATCATGTAGTTTGATATTACGAAAATATATTCATTTTTACCAATATTTCGATATTATTTAATGTTGTATCACTATATCTGATTTGGCCTTCAAATCTCAGAATGTCGCATAATATTGCATTTTAAGCAAGTTTTCTTCCATTTTGTTTCGTACGAAAAATCATCGAATTTAATATTTTGACGTTTATCATCCCCCTTTTCCTCTATGTGATTTAAACAAAATATCATCGAATTAGGCAATATTTTGCCGTTTTCCACGTTTTTGTGAATTTTCAGTTTATTGTTATTAATTCATTAAATATACGATAAAAATGATGCAAACACATAATTGATTAGAAATTAACCTTAAATACTTTATTTTCAATCAACCATTTGTTTCTCGTTAAAATACTGTGTAGGATATTGAAAAGGTGAGAAGTTCAGTTTTTATTGCATATATCGACGTTTCAACCGGATTAGAACGGTTTTACGTGTACATCTTCCATCGGTAATATAAACGGAAAATCAGGAATATTTTAGTTAATTCTAATTCTAGTTAGAATTTTAGTTAATTCTAATGAAAACACATTGGTTTTATCATTTGTATTGGAAACAACATCATATGTCTTCAACATCATATGAAAAGACATATGTCATATGTCTTTTCTTGGATCTAAATAATACGAAACCTCGCTCTATGATTTGAAGTTAAAATCCTCAAATATGGTAAAATAGTGACTTTTTCACGTTTTTCATGTAGTTTGATATTACGTAAATATATTCATTTTTACCCATATTTCGATACTATTTCATGTAGTATCACGATATGTAATTTAGCTTTCAAATCTCAGAATTTCGCATAATATTGCATTTTAAGCAAGTTTTCTTGCATTTTGTTTCGTACGAAAAATCATCGAATTTAGCAATATTTTGACGTTTATCATCCCCTTTTCCTTTATGTGATTTAAACAAAATATCATCGAATTAGGCAATATTTTGCCGTTTTTCCACGTTTTTGTGAATTTTCAGTCTATGGGTATTAATTCATTATATATACGATAAAAATGATGCAAACACATAATTGATTAGATAATAACCTTAAATACTTCATTTTCAATCATCTATTTGTTTCTCGTTAAAATACTGAGTAAGATATTGAAAAGGGGAGAAGTTCAGTTTTTATTGCATATATCGACGTTTCAGCGGATTAGAGCGGTTTTCGTGTACATCTTCCATCGGTAATATAAACGGAAAATCAGGAACATTTTAGTTAATTCTAATCAAAACACATTGATTTTTATCATTTGTATTAGAAACAACATTGTCATATGTCATTTCTTGGATCTAAATAATACGAAACCTCGCTCTATGATTTGAAGTTAAAATCTTCAAATCTGGTAAAATAGAGACTTTTTAACGTTAATCATGTAGTTGATATTACGAAAATATATTCATTTATACCAATATTTCTATACTATTTCAGGTTGTATCACGATATCTGATTTGGCCTTCAAATCTCAGAATGTCGCATAATATTGCATTTTAAGCAAGTTTTCTTGTATTTTGTTTCGTACGAAAAATCATCGAATTTAGCAATATTTTGACGTTTATCATCCCCCTTTTACTCTATGTGATTTAAACAAAATATCATCGAATTAGGCAATATTTTGCCGTTTTCCACGTTTTTGTGAATTTTCAGTTTATGGGTATTAATTCGTTATATTAATTCATTATGGGTATTAATTCATTCAGCCGGATTAGAGCGGTTTTCGTGTACATCTTCCATCGGTAATATAAACGGAAAATCAGGAACATTTTAGTTAATTCTAATCAAAACACATTGATTTTTATCATTTGGATTAGAAACAACATTGTCATATGTCATTTCTTGGATCTAAATAATACGAAACCTCGCTCTATGATTTGAAGTTAAAATCCTCAAATAGTGACTTTTTAAAATAGTGACTTTTTTCACGTTTTTCATGTAGTTTTATATTACGTAAATATATTCATTTTTACCAATATTTCGATACTATTTCATGTAGTATCACGATACGTGATTTGGCCTTCAAATCTCAGAATGTCGCATAATATTGCATTTTAAGCAAGTTTTCTTGCATTTTGTTTCGTACGAAAAATCATCGAATGTAATATTTTGACGTTTATCATCCCCCTTTTCCTCTATGTGATTTAAACAAAATATCATCGAATTAGGCAATGTTTTGCCGTTTTTCACGTTTTTGTGAATTTTCAGTTTATTGTTATTAATTCATTAAATATACGATAAAAATGATGCAAACACATAATTGATTAGAAATTAACCTTAAATACTTCATTTTCAATCAACCATTTGTTTCTCGTTAAAATACTGTGTAGGATATTGAAAAGGTGAGAAGTTCAGTTTTTATTGCATATATCGACGTTTCAGCCGGATTAGAACGGTTTTACGTGTACATCTTCCATCGGTAATATAAACGGAAAATCAGGAATATTTTAGTTAATTCTAATGAAAACACATTGGTTTTATCATTTGTATTGGAAACAACATCATATGTCTTCAACATCATATGAAAAGACATATGTCATATGTCTTTTCTTGGATCTAAATAATACGAAACCTCGCTCAATGATTTGAAGTTAAAATCCTCAAATATGGTAAAATAGTTATTTTTTCACGTTTTTCATGTAGTTTGATATTACGTAAATATATTCATTTTTACCCATATTTCGATACTATTTCATGTAGTATCACGATATGTGATTTAGCTTTCAAATCTCAGAATTTCGCATAATATTGCATTTTAAGCAAGTTTTCTTGCATTTTGTTTCGTACGAAAAATCATCGAATTTAGCAATATTTTGACGTTTATCATCCCCTTTTCCTTTATGTGATTTAAACAAAATATCATCGAATTAGGCAATATTTTGCAGGTTTCCCACGTTTTTGTGAATTTTCAGTCTATGGGTATTAATTCATTATATATACGATAAAAATGATGCAAACACATAATTGATTAGATAATAACCTTAAATACTTCATTTTCAATCAACCATTTGTTTCTCGTTAAAATACTGTGTAGGATATTGAAAAGGTGAGAAGTTCAGTTTTTATTGCATATATCGACGTTTCAGCCGGAATAGAGCGGTTTTCGTGTACATCTTCCATCGGTAATATAAACGGAAAATCAGGAACATTTTAGTTAATTCTAATTAAAACACATTGATTTTTATCATTTGTATTGGAAACAACATTGTCATATGTCTTTTCTTGGATCTAAATAATACGAAACCTCGCTCTATGATTTGAAGTAAAAAATCCTCAAATATGGTAAAATACTGACTTTTTCACGTTAATCATGTAGTTTGATATTACGTAAATATATTCATTTTTACCAATATTTCGATACTATTTTATGTCGTATCACGATATGTGTTTTGGCCTTCAAATCTCAGAATGTGGCGCAATATTGCATTTTAAGCAAGTTTTCTTGCATTTTGTTTCGTACGAAAAATCATCGAATTTAGCAATATTTTGACGTTTATCTTCCCCTTTTCCTTTATGGGATTTAAACAAAATATCACCGAATTAAGCAATATTTTGCCATTTTTCCACGTTTTTTGTGAATTTCAGTTTATTGTTATTAATTCATTAAATATTCGATAAAAATGATGCAAACACATAATTGATTAGAAATTAACCTTAAGTACTTCATTTTCAATCAACCATTTATTTCTCGTTAAA